>NC_056740.1:94614721-94734721 GCF_019279795.1 Protopterus annectens
CTTAAATGATACAGGTTTTATACAGGCAATTAACTTATTACTACTTTTAGATGTATTTCCTATGACAGTACAGGCAAAAGTATTACTAACCTGCCTCGCATCGCAATCGCTCCAAGTGACATCCATGGGCCTCCTGGTTTGTAGCCCGCTCACTTGCCACTGTGAAGGACATAAGAGGAATATTTAGCCATACCTATCCATAATATACATGAGCTGGCAATTATTAAACAGGTAGTGGACTGATACTTACACACAGCTGGGACCTCCCCTGTCCTCCTAGCCTCTTGGCTCCACTGATCCAAGAGATCCCCCTTTCACCACTTCAGGTCGGCATAGTGATACCTGATGTGCTCACCAGTTCATGGTATGCCAGTGGCACTGGTGAGGTCACGGTCAAGGTGGTCCTAGGCTCCCACTTTATATTGGGAACCCTGTTACTGGCCCTGCAGCAGACTCTGGTCATGGTCTTTCACAAGGAGTCCTGCCATGACTCTGGTCTCCTGAATGCCCCAGCACTGCGCCTGAAAGCGTGCACCCTCTCCCATTCCAGACATATTGCCTACAAGGCAAAGCTACAACCAATTATGAGATGTATTCCCACCTGTTGGGTTTAAATAGGGCCGATTTCCCACACTTTGCTGTGATTGGATGGTTTTGAAAATGCTAAGCTGTGGGCAAACCTGCTTACCTAAGGTTGGCATTGTTTAAAAGGGTTTAACAATGGGCAGACTGAGTTAGCTGGCCTAAACATTGCTTACACCTACTAAGCTGGGCTGTGCTATGCTTAGCATTGCTTAATATTTAATTTGCATTATATTTGCTTTTTGGCATTGATTTATTATTTATTACATGTTATATATGTGTTTGTTATCCATGATTCATGTGTACGTGCAATGTATGGGGTCCTTGTGTTTATTACGGGATTTTAACACTTTATTACAATGACACCTCACATATGGGCTTACTGCAGTCCTCCAGTTCACACATTTATGTTATGTAGTACATAAAACTGTATATAGATTCCTTTCACATGTTCAGTTTGTGAGAACTCACCAAACACTCCGAAGCCCAAGTCTCAATTCCACTGAGAATGCAAAGTCCAATGCAGTATAAATATAAATACATGTTCAGTTTGATATATATATACACACACACACACACACACACACACATACACACACACAAACACATATATACATATATAATTGTATCTTTTTAAACTGTAAAAGTATAGTATTATAGTGGAGCTTTTCTCCTCGGGCCTCTGCTGAAAATGGACATGTATCCAGCCAGACTAGCCCGGTTAACAAATATAAAATAAAATAAAAAAATAAAATAAAATAAATTTTCCTATAGTGAGGATCTGTTTGGTGATACCTCAATCTTATATACTACTGTGATGGCTTAGTCGTTGACTACTGTGACAACAGTGTACAGGGTCCTGGGTTCCAGATCTGTAAAGGCTATTTATTTTGTTTCTGGCCAGGACAGCGGCTGTTGCATACAGAGGGATTGAGGCACTTTTAAGTAATTGTAAGTGGGTTTGTGTGAGGGTAAGCAATGCTAACCTTCAGTTAAATATGCTTACAGAGAGTTAGTTTCAATATTGCTTACCCCCATGCAAACGGGCTTAAACTCGCTTACTACTGCTTAAATATGCTTACTCCCACTTACTAATGCTTAATAGTGCTTACACTTGCTTACTAGTGCTTACTCCCACTTACCACCGCACTAATTTAGACAGTAATTTCTAATGGTTCTTGGGAAGGTGGTGGATTTGGAAAATGTATGGAGTTATCATTCATTACACATTTTATTTATTTATTTTACATTTGTTGATCAGGATAGTCTGACTTGATACATGTCCATTTTCAGCAGAGGCCCGGGGAGAAAAGTTCCTCATAACAAAACAGAACGGAGGCAGTACATACATAACTGAGTTTTAAACTCAGAAAACATATCAAAATGTAAACACAGTATACAAGCAGATATCATAATTCACAATGTGCAGACATACATATGATATGAGGCATGGGTAATTAGTTAAACAGCAGTTTGGGTAGAAACATGATTGAGTGGAGTTGTTAATCAGGTTTAGAGCAGGGGCACAGCCAATGTGATATGAGGTGGTTTTTGAGGTCTCTTTTAAATAGGGGTAGTGAGGTTTCCTTGGTAATGGTAGTAGGGAGTTGGTTCCAGATTTTACCAATTGAGTTGGCAAATAGAGCATCGCCTGCAGAGTTGGTGGATTTTTGGGTCAGTATCATTAGTTTATTAGATGAACGTAGTGGCCTGGGGGCACTATGGGGGCTGAGAATGTTTTTAAGGGCAGGGGTATTTTCTGGTTGTGGAGTACTTTTACCTTCCATTTGTATCCCTGATTCCTGTGTACATATAGTGTATGGGGCACTTGTGATTATCTGTGGACTTTGCAACATTATGACACTAACACCTCACATCTGCATTTAATGCAGTACTCCAGTTTACAAATATATGTTATTTAGTAGATTATGCAACTAAAAATATTGGTCATAAAGTGATTTGACATGGAAAATGGAATGTACTGGAGTGGGACCCGAACCGGGAATGACAGCTCGTAAGGCAAATGTTCTGCCCACCACACTATTGCTGCACTGCTTCATTTGCATATATCTTGCTTTTTATCCTCTTGTGCCATTTAAGCTGCATTAACTGTAGCTAAGTGATGGGCAAACCCATGCACCTATGGTTAAATTTGATCTGTTTCATAAAAAAAAAACATCTTTATATTTGATGTTTTAACTATTGCTCTTGTAAACATGGAGGGATGTTGCTGGGGGTATGCGACACCTATGACCGGTCTCACTCATTCTTTTATTAATACTCTGCTGTTCTTCATTGCAGGGGCATGTATATTCTGAGAGCTCTGCATTCAGACACGCCCCCTGCACTCGCACACACTCCATGTAAGTTTAGCAGCTCAGGCAGCGCACCTTAATTAATATGCATGGTGCACTACCATCCTGCTCCTAAACGGCCACTTCCATGCAGGACTAAGCTAGTCCTGCAGAGAACGTTAGTGAATACGGGGGAATGAAGATATATATGACAATAAGCTGGAATGTTAACCTTTGCTGGTGAGAATTATTTTGACAGTATCAGCTTAGAGTGGCTATTATTTTTATTGAAAAATATGAATTTAACACAAAAATATATTGGAAAACTGCTATATATAATTTATATTGACCAACTGCACAGGTAAAGACTAGGACCTTGATTATCTTCAAAACTGGCTCTTGTTAGTAGAAAATGACAAGGATGTCCAATATCCAATTTGTATTTAAAGTTCTTTAAAACCCTTGGTACAATCAGTAAGGATGTCGTAAATACTTGGGTGTAGACTGAATCTAAGAAACTGTAAGCTAGCATTTTACATGCATAATCTTCTATTATATTTATCTAGCCCAGGTAAGAATCTAGCTAGGATATCTGAGGAGATAAAAAATATGTAAATTGAAGAATGTGCAAAATAAACAAAGATAAAATTAAAACAATTAAGATAATCTATGAACTCATCGAAGTGGTATGAGACAAATGTCCACATTTGTGGAGAAGTAGTAAAATATCTAGGTTATGGATAGCAAATTTATTAATGATGTTGATCCCTCTTACATTTGACCAAATAATGATGGAAATTAAATAATTTTACAAGTTCTTCTGAAAGAGTATAACCTCTCCAATGGTTTGCAGCATTTGTAGTAACATATGCAATTCAGGGCTTTACTTTTTTAATACATGTATTAGCCCAGGTTGCAAAAAATGACAAATCTACTTTCTTTGGGGAAGAGGTTATCTCTGGCTATTATGAAAGAATATGACACTTCATCCTAGATTGAGAGGTTTAAGAATGTCTCAGTTTGAAAATAAAATACACTACCAGTTTAAAGTATTGCATCACATTTTAATGCAGAATATCAAGAAACCTTATTTTTGTGGGATTGTTAAAATTTTAACAGTGGACAGGTTCCTGCTAAGTGGGCAAAATAAATAACATGAATGCATTTGAACAGGAAATGATGAAGACTTTCGAATGCACATTAAAAGAAACAAACATGGAAACCTGAAAAGAGGAGAGTTTTGGCACTGAAACTGTGGGTAGTGATGGTATATAAATCTCAAATGGTAGGAGAGCTTGCTTAGTGGCATAAGCTGAAATACTGGGAATAGCTGATGGAAGGATTCCTGGTAATATAAGTTCAAATGATAAAGTAATATAGGAGTATTTGGGGCTAAAAGACTGTATCATAGGCTGAGTCAGGTACATTAGAAGTTAAGATGGTGTAAAATTAAAAAAGTGTAGATTCTCTTGCAGGTAAAATGGATTATGGAAGCCACGGGAGAAGAAACTCTTAAGAGAGGTATCAATAGCAACATTTATTCTCTTGGATGGATTATAACAAATGATGAAACAATATTAGAGAAAACAGAAAAGGGAGCTTAATATTAAGATCTTGTCCAAGTAATGGCAGATGGGGTTACTGCTTTCCAGGCATGTAACTAAATCAATGTCATTTTAATTTTTTGATAGCAGTGCCTTTCTGAATACTTTGTTACACCATTTAATTTAGCATGAATACATGCAGAACTAAGTGCAAGTTGTTGTAGAAATGAAGAGTGAGAACCGAGGAATGAACAAATGTTTTCTGTGAGTGCTTGAAACTAGAAGTATTAAAGTAGGAGATTCAGAGAATATGTAGAATGATCTAAGAGGATGGTGTTCTGTTGTCCTAGTTTATTTATGATTTCATCTCAAGTCCTTTTATGGAAAGATGTGCTGTGTACATTTCTTTTGTATATTATAATGTTGGTAAATAAGAAAGAAATTACTCGGAAATGGAAAGCCGAGGATATTCCATCAGGTGATGATGTGCAAAGCATACATAATGGGCTGGATCCATGAATGGCTAATCTCCTTGCTGCTATTGTGTGTGTGTATTGTGCCAAAATGCACACGTGATAGCACTCTATTTTGTATTCATCAAATGACTGTAAACATTGTGTAGAGCTTCCAAACAAAGTGAACAACAAAGTATGCTAATAAAAGCATAATCAGATGAATTACAAGCTAATTAACCATTCCAAGATGGCAGAACCAGTCAGGAAGTTATAAAATAATTCTGTAGAGTTGGTGTAGCTCTTTGCCATGAACTCCAAAACCTACTGGAATACAGCCACTATCACACATAGAAAAAAAGCAATGTTAGGGGCTGCTGCTGCTCACTTGCATGTGTAAGAGCAACAGGCTCAAATCACTGCTGCTGCTGCTACTAATAGACCTTGTCCAAGGAAAGAAGGGTGTTCAGACCCCATTTAACATATCATGGACAGTATGATATTGAAATATTAGAGCAATGCAGTGTTGATAGGAAAACACTACAGGACCTCTGCTGCTCCCACCTCAGACTCAGGGCAAATCAAGGATAACCTATACCACTGGAAACATAGGTGTATGCAGCATTAAGGATGTTAGCTAATGCTACATTCCAGACACCCTCAGTGGATATACTAGTGGTGTCACAGGCCTCAGCCTCTAGAATATTGCACCCAACTGTTAATGCTATGCTAGAACATGCAAGGGAGTACATTTATTTTCCATGCATACCAGAGGAAAGTGCAAGAATGCTGCAGGACTTTTATGCTGTAGCACACTTCCCTGAACTTTTGGAGGCCATTGCCTGCACTTGCATAAAACTCAAAGCCCTACTTGGTGAACAGGGAAGGACATACATCAACTGGAAGATGTTCCACTCTGTCATCTTCCAGGTTGTCTGTAATGCCCAAGAGATCATCCTCAGTATGTGGGCAGGTAACCCAGGCAGTTACCATGACTCACACATATGGCACACCTCATAGCTGTACAGAAGGTTTGGTAGGGGTGATGTTCCACAAGGATATCTACTGGGTAATGCAGGTTATGGACTGGAACCATAGCTCATGGCACCCAACAGAAATGCACACACACCCACAAAAGTAGGATATAATGATGCACACTCTCAAACTAGAAACATCATAGAATGTGGGTTTGGCATGCTGAAGTCACGGTTCTGCTCTCTAGACACAACAGAGGGTGCCCTGCAGTATGACCCAGGCACCTGTGCAGAAATTCTCAGTCAGTGCAAGGTTGCATAATATCACCATGAGGAAATAGCTGCAACAGGGACAGCAAGGTCCAGGGCGACATCTTGAACCACCAACAGCATCAACAGACCATCATTATGAGTGAGAATTTCCAGCTGCAATGGTAGCCCGCAGATGTAGGTGTGCACAATATGCCCTTGTCCTGGCTAAAAGGCAAAATATAGTACATACACTCACTACCTAAGACTTAAAGGTTAGCAAATACGCTCAGCAACTAAGAGGCAAACAATAACATACACATTCACCAGTGAAAGAATACACATAACAACCTAAGCACATTCAGCTATTAAAAGTGATGCCATCTGATGTCCACAAACTTTACTTTGCCATAAAACACAGGACTCATAACTGCAGTAGTGTCAATGTAAGTTTGGAACATGTAGTATACAAATAAATGTATAAGAAGATCAGGGTAAATGATATATCTGCATACTGTTAGCCATAAATGTACTCAATCATAATCTGTGTGAGGTATCCACCAATGGCATTCTTGGCTTATAGAAATTATATCTGCAATATATAGTTATGCATTGTACACAATAAATGGCATCAGTGCAGTTACTTACCCACTGTTCACAAAACAGTCAACAGGACAATTATATCAAAAGTTTCACAAGTAGAATACGAATCAGTAATGCAATATCAGTAGTCTGACTGCATTACTTACAACATTAACTGAAAAAAAAGCCTTCCAAAATGAGTAGATACAAAGGCATCCAAAATCCTGTTATGTAATAAATATGCATAAAATCAATATAGCATGAAAGGTTCTCTTAGCTATTCACAGCAGGCATTCCATCATGCTTGACCAGTGTGTCACTCATTTTATCCAATGAGTCACCCATAAGGTTAGGCAGTCATGCATGTCAGAATGCACCACTTTTAGGACTTGCACAATCTCGTCTGAGGCCCTGGTGGGACATGCCTATGCCTGCATGATGGTCCTATGCATACACCTGTTGACTTGTAATTACACCCCAGTATCAGGATGAGGGTGGACATTAGGCCTCCTCCAAGCCCAGCTAGCAATAAGCCCAGCTAGCAATCTCCTGCATGGTATCATGCCCTCATGATAGCTACTGACAGACTTAACCAGCTCTGCAACTGGAGTAACCACTCTATCTTAATCAAATGGGTCAGTGCATTAATCAGTAGAAAAACCTTCTCCAAATAACTGACAGCAATAGTCTGTCTCTGTCCATTCAGTCACCCCTCCTTCTACTTAAATAGCTACACCATTACATTTATATAGTGTAGATACCGTCTTCTGAGCGCTATGAAGATACAAGTGAGGTATTCCTAAACACCAAAAAAACTCACATGGTATACAGGAGTTAAACATTGAGTAAGTAGCTACATGAGTGCACGCACATGCCCTAGGACTGTGGAGAGGAGTATTGACAATTGTTAGCTGCTAATGGCTTGCAAATGATAATGATTACTCTAACTATAACAACAAGTAATACTGAACAGAATAATCCCTCTCAAGTTTGTATATCGTGCAGAGTAGACTTAAAATAAAAAGTGGAAACACCTTGAGAGCTATGAGAACAAACTTTACAACACTGATATTCTTGTACTAATAGCATATTTTCCAGTCTCTGATTAAACATTTTTATGAAATGCTGATCAGCTGTGGTACACATGCAAACAGAGATGAAAATACATGCCTGCGACATTGCATTTATGTAGTTAAACTGAGAGTAGGGGAAGATGCTCAGAAAATAAAGAGAAGAAATAGCCGGGAGTTTTGGCAACCTTATATTAATGTGGTGCGGGCCTTTATTAGTAAAAAGTATTTGTGAGTATTACATTCATCTAGGCATGTTCAAGCAAATGAGAAAGGAACATTTTATGCTCTTTCTACTGTTGGACTTGTAATTTGATGGTCTTCTATGTCCGATCTATGGAATGTACTTTTTCTGATTACTACTTTAAGCCTGTGTTGGTAGTAAAGATTGATAAAAACACAAGTGAGTGTGTTTGTTATTGTATTAGATTAAGGGTTTAAATCCAGATAGTGTGCTGTCTGACAGAGTTAATGCATATTTTCTGAGCATATGATCTGGCTGTAAAACACAGATTTAGGAAACTATAAAATCCTACATTTTCATTATTATCACAATGACTTTGCAGTAAGTTTAGATAATCTTTATCCACTCTTGGACCTATTCCAGGGATCCAGTAAAAATTAGATAGTGGATAGTGTTTACCATTATATTTAATTATTACAAATGTATACATTCCTTTGGGATCATTAATGGATTCCATGACATTAGGCATTGCAGTAGATTTTCTCCAAGGTATAGCAGTTGCTCTCCACTCTTTGTTAAAAGAAATAGATTGTTCCCTGGATTTACTATTCTTCTGTGCAGGACTAGCTTAGTCATGCACAGAGGTGGCCATTTAGGAGCAGGACAGCAGTGTGCCATGCATAGTAATGAGCCATGCTGCCTGAGCTCCTAATCTTACACGGAGCATGTAAGAGTGCAGGGGGCGTATCTGAGAGCAGAGCTCTTAGAATATACATGCCCCCGCAATGAAGAACAGCAGAAAGGGGTATTAAATGAGCGAGACCACTCATAGGTGTCTGTATATCCCCACCAACATTCCCCCTCATGCACAACAGCAAGTAATTACCAATAAAATGAACAAACCCTTAATTTTTTTATTTTAAAATCCGATTAAAGCTAACCGCAGGTGCGTGGGTATGCCCATCGTTTAGCTACGGTTAATGCAGCTTAAATGGCTGAAGAGGATAACAGGGAAGATATATGCAAATGAAGCAGCATAGCAATAGTGTAGTGGGCTGAGAATTCGCCTTACGAGCAGGCATTCCCGGTTCAAGTCCTGCTGCAGCACATTCCATTTTCCATGGCAAAGCATGCAATGACTAATATTTATGTTGCAAAACCCACTAAATAACATATATTTACGAAATGGAGTACTGCAGTAAATGCACATGTGAGGTGTTAGTGTCATAATGAATAAAGCACTATTAAGAATGTTTAAGCACCAGTAAGCAGTAGCAGGAGCGACCTTAGGTCAGCTGGTACCCTAGGCAAAAAGGCTCCATGGTGTCCCCACCACAACACCTGGTGCCCCCATCCTGGTCTACCTACATCAAATAAATACTGGGAAAGTGCCCCTGCTAGAGCGGTGCCCTAGGCAGCCTCCTAATTGGCCTATGCCTAAGGCCGGCTATGAGCAGTAGTAAGCATATTTAAGCAATAGTAAGTGGGTTTAAGCCCTTTTGAGTGGGAGTAAGCAATGCACACACAGGTTAAGCAATCCTGAAGCTAACTCTTTGTAAGTATATGTAACCGAAGGCTAGCATTGCTTACTCTCATGCCAACCCGTGAAAACCCACTTAAAACTGCTCAAAAGTGCCTTAATCACTCTGTATCCAGCAGCACTTGTTCTGCCCAGCAACAAAATAAACAGCCATGCAGGTCTCGAACCCAGGACCCTATGCACCACAGTCACAGTAGTTAACCACCAAGCCATCACAAAAGTACAGAAGAATGAGTCATCAGCAAACTTTTAGTTATGTACTCACCATAACTTCAGATGTTTGGGATCCATCTCGCCTACATTCTGACTGATGGGTTCGGAGCCGATCCCTCGGCTCCGACTCGGCACGCTTATGCCAAAGAGCGAAGTCTCTTATTGGCTGAGCTTACTATATCCCAGGATGCACCACTACCAGTCCCCCAGATCTAGTTTGTCCGCATACATGCACACATGCACACCCTGCTTATATAACATCATCAGATGAATCAAGATAAAACAGTAGAACTCAAAACCGTTCAATCTCTTCTGATCTCCAAGGCAGGGGGAAGGAGGGTGGGTATTAGGAATGTAGGCGAGATGGATCCCAAACATCTGAAGTTATGGTAAGTACATAACTAAAAGATGTTATGTGATCCTATCTCGCCTACATTCTGACTGATGGGACAGCGTCCCTAGCACCTGAATCCTGGGTGGCTCACTGGAAAACACTCCTGAGTACCGTGGAACCAAATGAAGCTCGTCCTCTAGATGCCACATCCAATTTGTAGTGGGAAATGAAAGTGTGCGGATTGGACCAAGTAGCCGCAGCACAAATTTCCGATATAGCGAGCTTGGAATGAAAAGCTATAGAAGTAGCCATAGCCCTGGTAGAATGAGCTTTGATGGATGTTGTAAGTTGCTTATTCGAAGAAGAATAAGCCTGAGTTATGCAATCTCTGATCCATTTGGAGATAGTAGCTTTTGTGATGGTTCGGCCCAATTTATTATCTGAGAAGGACACAAACAACTGGTCTGACTTACGAAGTTGCTGAGTCCTGTCTAAATAGAAGCGTAATTGCCTGTGAACATCCAATTTATGGAGAGTGTATTCTGCTTCATTGGAGAATTTTGGGAAGAAAACTGGTAGCTCTAGAGATTGTCGGAGACAGAAACTAGAACAGACCTTTGGGACAAAGGATGGATTAGGCCTAAGTGATACTCTATCCTTGTGGAAAATCAAGTACGGTGGCTTAATAGACAGTGCTTGAAGCTCTGAAACTCTTCTTGCCGAAGTAATTGCAACTAAGAAGGCAGTTTTCCAAGACAGATATTTTAACTCACATGTAGCAGCCGGTTCGAAAGGGGAAGATGTTAATGCGCGAAGCACCAAATCAAGATCCCACGGAGGTGCAGGATGAAAAATTGGAGGTCTTAATAAACTCGCACCTTTAATGAAAGTTTTGCATAGTCTGTTGCTCATCAAAGGAGGATCCATGGATTCGTGGAATTTAGAGATAGCCGCTAGTTGGACTTTAATAGTTGAGACAGAAGATCCTTGATTAAACAGGGATGTTAAGAATTTCAAAACCTCTGGGACAGGAGCAGAGATCGGGTCTAAGCCCTTGAGTTGAGCCCAGATAGCAAACCTCTTCCACTTACTGAGGTACAATCTGTTAGTGGTGGGTTTGTGGGCCGAAGATAAAATGTGAACAACTTCCGGGTCTAGAGTGTGACTTCTAACTAAAGTCGGAAGTGGAGGAGCCAAGCTGTCAATTTCAAAGATCGAAGGGACTGATGCTGTTGTCCCGACTGATGAATTAGCAGGTCCAGAATTAGATCTAAAGTCCACGGATCGTCCACCGCATGTTTCTTCAGGTAAGGAAACCATACCTGACGAGGCCAGTATGGGGCAATCAGTATCATTGCGGACCCCAATTGAGCAGCTTTTTGAATGACTTTGGAGAGAAGTGGAATCGGAGGAAAGGCATAAAGTAGCCCTGTTGGCCAAGGTTGTGCTAGAGCATCCATAGCTGGTACTCCCTGATGTGGAATCAAGGAGAAGAACTTTTGGCACTTGGTGTTTAGTGGGGTTGCAAATAGGTCGCAGCACGGCGTCCCCCATCTCCTGAAAACCTGAGCTGCTACTGTGTGGTTTAGAGACCATTCGTGAGGAGAGAGAATTGTCCTGCTCAATTTGTCTGCCAATATGTTTGACCTTCCCGGGATGTGGGTCGCTACCAAGAAGCGGTTGGTAGCTACAGCCCATTCCCACACTCTCATGGCCTCTCTGCAAAGGGGGTACGATCTGGTCCCTCCTTGTTTGTTCAGATACCAGACAACCGACATGTTGTCTGTGTGGATGGCGATGACGCCCTGAGGAAGAAACTTGTGTAAGGCCTGTAGGGATAGAAGTACAGCCCTCATCTCCAACACGTTGATGTGGAGGAGAGCTTCGTCTGGAAGCCAGGAGCCCTGAACTAGCCTGCCCAGACAATGCCCCCCCCACCCTATCTGGGAGGCATCTGTCGTCAGGGTAACCACTGGAGAGGGAAGGACAAAGGGTTTTCCTAGATCCAAATTGGATGTCTGAAGCCACCAGCGAAGGTCCCTTTTGCATATTTCCGTGATCATGATGTGATGATTGAGAGGAAGATCCTGAAAGGACCATTGAGTTGACAATAGCCACTGAAGAATCCTCATGTGCAATCTCGCCAGAGGAACTAAAAGAACCGTGGCAGACATTGAGCCTAAAACTTGTAGAACCATCCTTGCTGGGGCTTTGGATCTCGAGATCAGAGCTTGAACTTGGCCTTGTAAAGTTTGGATCCTTTCGGCAGGAAGAAAGACGCGCATCAATCTTGACTCTATCTCTGCTCCTATAAACCTTATGCGTTGAGAGGGCAGCAAGACAGACTTTGACCAATTGAATGTAATCCCCAGTGTAATACCCAGGGAGATGGTGGCTTTGAGGTTGTCCATTAGTAGATGCCTGGTGGTGGCAGTCAGGAGCCAGTCGTCCAGATAGGGAAACACTTGGAATCCAAGACTTCTCAGGTGAGCCGTCACTACTGCCAAACACTTGGTGAACACCCTGGGGGCTGTGGTGAGACCAAAGGGCAGAGCGCAAAATTGGTAATGACTGTCTCCCAGGCTGAAGCGCAGATACCTCCTGGACGCCTGATATATCGGTATGTGATAATAGGCGTCCTTGAGGTCTATGGAGCACATCCAAACATCCTTCTCCAACAATGGGAGAATGGATTGTAACGTGACCATTCGGAATTTGGATTTCGTGACGGATTGGTTCAGTCTGCTGAGATCCAATATTGGTCTCAGGTCCCCTGTCTTTTTTGGCACTAAAAAGAACCTGGAGTAGTTTCCTGATCCGATCTGGTCTGTGGGGACCGGTTGGATGACTCCTTTTTCTAGCAGCTTTAAAGCTTCTGCGGCTGCCATTTTCCTTTGACTGGGTGGTGGGTCCGGGATTCTTTTGGACGGTGGGGGCGAGTATGTGAATGGGACGGTGTAACCTCCGGCTATGATCCGAAGCACCCATCTGTCCTGAGTGATTGACTCCCAGGCTTTTAGGTGCTTGGCAAAACGACACCCGACTGGCTCCGGAGCAGCACAGCCGGGCAATCCCTCATGACGTGTGGGAGGCTGAAGAGCCACGAAAGGATTCGCGGTCTCCAGAATTGCGGGGCCCTCTGCCGCCTCTGGGACGGCGTCTCCCTGAAAAATTTCCCCGTCCTCTGCCTCTGGAAGGGGAATCTTCCTGCTGTTGGGAGAAAAACTTTCGAGATTTACGGAACCACATTTTCCCCCCTCCTTTAGCCTTGGGATAAGGCCGAAAGGGAGTGGAATAACGGGCACCAACGGCAGATAAAGTTTTTCCCTCTTGCTCACAGCGGGTAAGGGTGTCTTTAACCTTGGGTCCAAACAATGAGGACCCATCAAAGGGAGCGTCGGTGAAGGAAGACTTGAAGGCCTCCGCAAACTGACACAAGCGGAGCCAGGCTTGTCTACGTAGAGCCACGCCTGTTCCTGCCGCTCTACCCGCCCCTTCGGCCGCATAGGAAATGAGCCTCATGGACGAGTTAGAAATTGACGTAAGGATAGCCAACTGAGAGCTAACCGACTGGGCTAGCTGCTCAGGTAGGTTACCCGAGAGGGAATTTGACAGCTCCTTGACCAGATCCCTCTGAAGCCTGGTAAAATGTGCCAAATAATTCAGAGACCTTAAAGTAAAGGCCGCTGAAGTCAGGGTGCGCTTCCCGTACCTGTCCATACTCCTAGACTCCTTATTAGGAGGATGGACGGACGTTGAAGCCTCTGCCACGTCCTGTTGTGTAGCAGATGCCACCACCATGGCATCTACAGCCACGCCTTTAGTGAGGAACTCCTTCGGGGAGCAGACAAAAATTTATTTGGACGAAGGGACTGGTTCCACGGTATCTGGATGTTCCCACGCCTTCGACAAACTAAATCCAGAAGCTCGTCAAGGCGGAGACACCCAGGAGGCGGAGGGCTGAGCCCCAAAGGCCTTGAGGAGCACTGACTCGTCCGCAGAGGGGTTTGGATATCCAGCCGCCTCGTTGTTTGAGGATCTCTAAGATGTCTGCAAATGAGACATCATCCGAGGACGACTGGGACCCTCTGCATCATCCAGATCAGTGTCTGATGTAATAGACTCGGGGAGTCCACGTGCTTCCTCTTGCACGATCTCTTCCTTGGGGTTCCTCCAAGACAATTCGAAGAACCCTCAGGAGGAGGGAACCCCAATGGGGTAACCTCAGGCCCAGGGGCTCCGCTGACTACGGACAGGGGAACTTCCAAAGACCCAGTCTCCACGCCCAGGGAAGGTGCCGGTAAAGCCGGAGAGATGGCCGAAGAGGACTTGGCCAAAGCACTCCTCATGGCTCTGAAAGCCGGACCCCCAGAATCCTGGGAGTGTCCGGTTCCCAGAGCCATGATAGCCGATGGAAGTCCCGCAGCCGAAGCACCGAGGGGGAGGCTCGGAACCGAAAGCATAGGTCCCGAAACATCACCCCCGGGTCCAGCCAAAGAAGTCCGTGTACCAAACTCGGACCCGAAGGCCCGGGTTGGAGTAAGGGTCGGCGCCGACCCTAAGATCTCCACCGGCTCCAACAGCACCTGCTCCGACGGAGCCGAAGCAGTCGGAGGAGGAATGGCAATGGGGTGGGCCAGGGTCATCGGCTCCGAAGCCAACTGGGTCGGAACCGAAACAAACTTTTGGAAGACTGGTGACTGGAACAGTCTTTGGAGCACCCTGTCTATATCAGAATCTGACATCCTCGAAGACCGAGAGGAAACTGAACGGGTTCGAGATGGCCTCTCCAACGGCCCCAAAGGACTAGGGGACCGGCTCCGAGGAGACTCGACAACTATCGGCGCCGAAGGAATACACACATCAGATTCCATCGGTGCCGAGGTGGACTTCGGCGCCGAGGAGGAAGTGTCTGAGCGGGCGACCCTTGTCGGCTCCGAGACCAGTGGAGCCGACGAAGGTGACCCGCCTCTCGATGCCCCAGCCATCGGCTCCGAAGCCAGAGGAGTCGAGACTGGTGGCATCGAGGCAGACCGTTCCATCCTCGGCTCCGAAGTCGGAGCCGAAGGAGAGGCCTGCCTATGTCTCTTGGCGGTCGGATCCGACGGACTGGTCGGAACCGACGCCCTTTTCTTTTTTGTCGGAGAAGGAGAGGATGCCAAGGCTTCTTCAAAAGAAGGTTTAATTAATCCCTGAAGAATTAATTTATTTTTCATCTCCTGGAGGACCCTTGAGGAAAAAGCGTGACATACGCTACATGATTCCTGTAAATGTTTTGCCCCTAAGCAATATACACAGAGCGAGTGATCGTCCGTGATGGACATTTTAAAACTACATTTTACACATTTTTTAAAGCCCGAAGGCCTAGGATTCTGAGACATTATAGGGGAGAATTTCAGTAATCTGACTGTAAAAAAATACAATTACTGAAGAAACCTCTAAGTATAGGCTTACAGTTAAGAACAAATAGCTACAAAAATTTAAAGCCTTTTTACCAAGTCCCTGTGCTTCTCGTGAAACACAGAAATTGTATATCAAATAACAAGCACCTTGATATAGAAGGGTTGATTAGCCGGGAAGGCCCTAGATGAAGGGGGCCTGTCAAACTCAACCCAATCACACAACAAATTTCCACAACAAATCCAAGCAATCACAACAACAATGGAAGAATAGCTGTTAAAACAGCTTTTTTTGACAGAAAAACAGCAAAACTGACAGAAAAAGTTAGTTAAAATTAACTACTCAGCTCAGCCAGCTCGAGACCACGTCTTAGCAGGATAGCGGCAAACGAGATCTGGGGGACTGGTAGTGGTGCATCCTGGGATATAGTAAGCTCAGCCAATAAGAGACTTCGCTCTTTGGCATAAGCGTGCCGAGTCGGAGCCGAGGGATCGGCTCCGAACCCATCAGTCAGAATGTAGGCGAGATAGGATCACATAACATCATGTCTTATCCATAGTAAAACCAAACTGAACCTGTGAAAGGAATCAGTATACAGACATATGTGCCTTATCCCACTATATAACATAAATATGTGAACTGGAATAAAGCAGTAAGCCCAAAAGTCAGGTGTAATTGTAATAGAGTGTTGAAGTCCCCAATAAAACACAAGGACCCCATACAGTGTATGTACACATGAATCATGGATACCAGGCATACATATAAGGTGTAATGAATAATAACTCAATGCCAAAAAGGAATTATAATGCAAGGTCTAATGTAAGCAAAATTAAGCATTGCACAGGCCAGCTTAGGAGGTGTAAGCAATGTGTAGGCCAGCTAACTCACTGTGCCCAGTGTTATACCCTTTTAAACAATGCCAACCCTAGGTAAGCAGGTTTGCCCATAGCCTAGCCTTTTCAAAACCGACCAATCACAGAAAAGTACAGGAAACTGGCCCTACTTAAACCCAAGAGACGGAGATACATCTCATAACTGGTTGTAGCTTCTACTTGTAGGCACAATGGCAGTAAAATGAGAAGGTGTGCACTTTCAGATGCAGCGCTGGTGCATCCAGGAGTCCAAAGTCATGGCAGGACTCTTTGTCAAAGACCATGATCAGAGACTGCTGCAGGGCTAGTACCAGGGCTTCCAATATAAGGCGGAGGCCTGGGACCATCTTGCTCATGACCTCTCCAGTGCCACTGGCATACTCTGAACTGGTGAGCAGGTTAGGCATCACTATGCCGACTTGAAGCGGCATAAGGGGGACCTCTTGGAGGAGTGGATCCAAGAGGTTAGAGCAGAAGGGGATGTTCCAGTTGTTTCTGAGTATCACCCCACTATGTGTGTAATAAATGCCAGCTCAGGTATATCATGGATAGGTATGGCTAAATATTCCTCTTATGTCCCCCACAGCTGCAATTGAGTGGGCTACTAACCAGGAGGCCTACGTCAGTCATCTGGCAAGGTTGTGATGTGAGGCAGGTCAGTAATACTCATGCATTTACTGCCATAGGAAATAAAACTAAAAGTAGTAGTAAATTAATTGCCTATATAAAACCTGTATTGTTCAAGGCAAGTACTGCATACACTAGAGAATATGTCAGGAAGAGTCTCATGTCGTTTGTATTTCAATAAAAGTGTAATAGCCTGACAATAAAGGTCTAACTGCTGGACTGCAGGTGTATACTCTGGTATCATATGGTAATGTAGATTCGCAATCATGTAATAGTACTGTTGTATTAAGCACTGTTACCCACACCATGCACCATAAATTGAATGTGTAGGAATGCCTGTATATGACAGGTGTAATACCCAGAGGCCATTTAGTACAACTGAGAGACACATAAATAGTAAACAGGGAAAATGTAGACAACAAAACCCAAATAGCACATGCAACTGAGATGTGAACTGTTTTTTTTTAGCACACACAGCCATGGGTCGAATCCTGCTAGTTGTAGTACTCTGTATACAGAATGATACCCCACAACTGTACAGATACATCCAGAATTTCCAGTAAAGTGGGCCATATCTGTTGCCTATCAACCTGTCCCCCTGGGGAAACAGTGGGATGATCCAAGACGTATAGGCAGCAAACAGGAAATTCAACTGATTGACACACATCCATGAGAACAAAGCTGGCACACTAGTAACTCCCCAATACCTTATGAGACTAAGAAGCCATGTATGTCCCATCTACACCCCAACTTCTCAAGCTATGGTCAGAGTGTGTACAGTAACAGAGTGAGATGTATGTGCATAATAGTAATGTGGACTCTGGTACTGTGTGTGGGAACATTCAGGTAGTGCTAATAAACATTTTTCCCACGGGTCTGTCAGATACCAACACTGTGCCCAGAAATACAAGAATAATACCCAGTACTGGTACTGTTAACATTGGTATTGTATGGCAGTGCGACTGATGCAGTTGCTCTGAATAATGAGTTATTACACATTACTGTCGCCCACACTGTACTACAACGGGTACCTATCAAACCATCGACAACTTAAAATAACGAAACTGACTCCACCGACAACTGAATTAACCGACAGCGCAAAAACGGACGTTTACAAGGTAAGGGGTGTAACTCCGCTACTCATGCCTACCATGGTTGCATGACACTGCCACCCTTCCTAAACCATGGTAGGCTTGAGTAGCGAATTTACACCCCTTACCTTGTAAACGCTTGTCGGTTAATTCAGTTGTCGGTGGAGTCAGTTTCGTTATTTTAAGTTGTCGATGGTTTGATAGGTACCCACTACAACATATAACTGTCTAGGAAAACTGTATAAGAGTGTTGTAATACAAGGTCAGAATGCAAAACCACATTTGATTAATAAGACAGAAAATGGATAGGAGATATACAGCAATAACTATATAGCAGACACAACTGTGGTGGACAGTGTGTTTAAGTTGTAGCATTCACAGCCATGGTCTGAATCCTGGGAGTGGAAGTAGGCTGCATACAGAATCATACCCCACAACTGTATAGATGAGGCCAGAATGTCCAGTACATGGGCCCATATCTGCTGCCTGTCCCCCTGGTAAGTCTGTGGGATGATCCCAGATGTTTAGCCAGAAAACAGGGAATACAAGTGATTGTCAAACATCTATGAGAACAAACCTGTCAATGTAGCAACCCCCAAAACTGTAAAGAGAGTAATAATAAGCCAAGTATGTTCTATCTACACCCCCATGTTGTCAAGCTGTGACCAGAGTGTGTACAGTAACAGAGTGAGATGTATGTGCATAATACTAATGTGTAATCTGGAAGTTTGTGTGGCAACAGTCAGGTAGTGCTAACAAACATTGCTTCCACAGGTACGTCAGATACAAACACCGTGCTGAGAAATTAAGATCATAATAACCTGTATTGGTACTGTTTACTCTGGTATTGTAGGGAATTGTGAGTGTTGCAGATTTTCTGAATAATAACGTATCACTGATCACTGTCACCTGCACTATGCTACATAATATAACTGTGTAGGAAAGCATGTACATTTGTGTCAGGTCACTAAAGGTTGAAGAGGGCAATATTCTTGATATGTCCCAGCACACCTGCATGTGGTCAACACATGGCCAGAGTCTGTGCAGAAAGAGTGGGATAGCTATGTGCACAACATCAACCTGGAATCTGTGAGTATGTGTAGAAACCGTTAGTTAGTGTTAAACATTCCCTCCAGAGGTATACCAGGTAAGAGGTGTATACTGCAGGTAAAACCAGTTCATGTATAATGATGATGACAGCCATATCACTGTCCAAACTAAGGCTATAGGGTAGTGTTGTAAGACTTGTAAGTTACAGATAGCAGCACTGACTAGGAGAGTAATGTGGACTATAGGAATATACTAGTTGTAAATTGACACCTTTCCCTCTCCTCCACCATATCTCCAAAAATAATCAACATACCCACCACAACAGGTATTTAATGACACCTATGTTCTGATAATGCCCAATTATTTGATAAATATATTAATTGCTCCCATGCATGTGCTATAATGAAATATTCCAACATTGGTGGCATGGTGTCATCAATGTACTTACATGCTGTTCTTATTACCATTGTGGTCCGATATATGCATGTGTTCTGTTTGCTATGCAACTGTTCCGTATCTGGTGTCTCGGCTAATGGGAATATCTATGCATGCTATTATACTTAATCCTGGAATGTGTTGACTATTACTAACCCACATATGATGATGAAATCTAAACATTATAGCATGTTTGGGAAGGCCAGTCCCAGTGGACCTACCTGCCCCTCCTCCTCTGGCCATGGTACTGGGCACCAGCATGTCTGGGGCCCAATCCAGGACCTCCCTGTCCATTGGTCCTACACCACCTTCGAGTGGAACTGCCTCAGGGGATAGGGCTCACCTCTCCCGGGAGTGGTCGTGGACAGGAACCTGTCACCTGTCACCAGGTTGGGGTCATGGTGCGTAGAGAGCTCAACCAGCAGCTTGGTGATCTTCTACACCAGCTCAATGGCTGTGTGTCACAACTAGAGCATCAGTCTGGCTTTGCAACTCAGCCCCCAGCACTTACCTCCCCAAATATACCTACTATCCCACCCCAACATCCCACTCTCACCTGAAAAAAAAGGCAATCTGATCCCCCCAAAAATCTCACCCAATACATAGCTGTCAATTTTGCACATGTGTCCACTGGACACATGTAATCTGGTCTAATTGGCATCACAACTTATTATTGTTGTCCGCATCCCTCTCTCAGGGGTTTGAGTGTCCACATCTACCTCCAAATTCAGTGTATATGCACAGCAGTTACTGTAGTAGAAATGGGCAGCTATGGACCTTCCCCAGACCCTTCCTGCGCATCCCTAGCTATTTCACCTATTGTCTTACCCTCTTTGTGCCCCTTTTTCACCACTTTCCTATCAACCCTTTTTTCTTTTCTTTTAAAGAAATTATCTTGGGGGTAAGACGGAGTAAGCACTTTTAAACTGTAGTAAGTGGGTTTCAGTCTGTTTGAGCAGGGGTAAGCAATGCCTACACTGGTTAAGCAGTGTAGAAGCTAACTGAGTATAAAAAACTGTAACCGGAAGTTAGCAGTGCTTACCTTCACGCAAACCCATGCAAACCCGCTTACAACTGCTCAAAAGTGCCTTAATCACTCTGTATCCAATGGCCCTTGTTCTGCCCAGTAACAAAATAAATAGCTTTTGCAAGGCTCGAACCCAGGACCCTGCACACCATAGCCAAAGTGATTTACCACTAAGCCATGCCAGATATACATAACCCTGATGTTTTCACAAACATAACTTCCAGCCTAGTCATTCAACAGGAAATGTATTTCAAGATGTAGATGTGTGTGTGTGTGTGTGTGTGTGTGTGTGTGTGTGTGTGTGTGTGTGTGTGTGTGTGTGTATTAATATCTAAATAGATAAAATGTATCTTGTATATGTAGATACAGATATTAATATATATAAATATATACATACATATATATATCTGTATATATATATATATATATATATATATATATATATAGATATAAAAACATATATACATACAAATGCCTACATCTATAGATCTATATGTCTACATCTATATGTCTAAATATATACAGCAAGTTTTATATATGTAAGCAGATCTATATAGCTATGTAAGTATATACGGACATAGTTATATTTATGTAAGCAGATATATATATATATATAGCTATGTAGGTATATACGGACATATATCTGTAGATAATAATGGGTAAATAACAAAAACATATATGTCCACATTCACCGTTAATGGAGTTGAGAGGCCCCAAACAATATAAGTCTTGTACAAATAGGTACACCCCCCCCCAGCCAAATACGTCTGCCCTGCAATATGCTTCCAAGTGTTGCCGATCCCATAACCAGGACCTGACATGACATGGGCATCCCTAGGATACATATAGACAGACACACACACATATATATATATATATATATATATATATATATATATATATATATATATATATATACATATATGTATGTATATACATATATATATATATATATATATATATATATATATATATATATATATATATATATATATATATATATATATATACACACACACATACATATAGCTATATATGTAACTGCACATACACATGCAGAGATATGTATAGTAAGATACATATGTAGTAGGTGCACACAATATGGGACAGCCAGTATTCCTACAGTTACCACCTTACCAACTGGAGACTGTATGAGCCACCCATACAAATGACAATCATTGCCTGCAACATATACCCACAGAGAAATCAAAGGATATAACACCACACACAGGTTTGCATAAATGGGAAAGCTGTATTTCTGTACTATTACAGTTGTATATGCCATGTGGTATAGCTGTTTAGACTTGGACATCCACGTAAACTGAGTAATGCAACTGTGAAACAGTTATACTAATACAGTAGTCTGGAAAAGTTAACAAATATTGCTGTCCAGGCCAAGGCCATCAAGTAGTACAATAGTAAAGGCAGACTGGGCCACAGGATACCAAACAATCAACAGTAACTCAAGCAGTTGTATAGTTCAACAGCCTCTGTCTACACCATGTAGACAATACCTAGTGGGTAAGGACCTCAGCTGACACAATGGGATGTAACTCTTACATAACAAGGCACAACTGACACCATCACAAGCACACTGACAAACAGAACAGTCTGCTTGACATGTGGCGGTAGGCCTGCATTTAACCAAGGTGGATTGTATGGTAATGTACATCCATATACCTTAAGGAAGCTCACCCCTGATGGTCTTCAGGACTTTGGGATTTCAGGATTCTGTAGCGCTCCCATATACATATATGTATATATAGATATATGTATACGTATATATAGATTTATGTATATATAGCCACATATGTATGCACATCCTATGTGTACAGATGTGCCAAGTTATGTTGGTAGAAATGTAGATATCAATAACTATATGTGCATACATATCTATTCTGATACACCTACTACTGTCAATATATATGTAGATATCCATACATATATGTGCATATGTATCTCTATCTGTATATGTGTAGATATATATTGCTCAGTATATGTATGTATCTGGGTGTTTATTTGTATAGCTATGTACATATACATATCCATCTATGTATGTCGATATGTATATGTGTATGTCTATATAGATATCTGGATAATCATATGTACATATATCCTCACCATATGTCCTGAACATGGAGTGTAGACCTACCTCAGACCCTATAGTCCCAACTTTGTAGTGCAAGGGGATGTCAGGTATGTATAGCAGGTACATTTTTAGACTATTGCTACTGTAATAGGGAGTGTCTTTACAGACATGGTGTGTGTGGGAGGTCACATCTGCTTTTAACATGTGTGCCACTGGCTACTGACAGACATCTGAAGGACATCATAGTACAGTACCATTGCTAGCACATAATGCTCCTGTGGACTACAAGCAGGGATAATGACCAATATATGTGGACAGTCTGACACACTCTGGGCAGTCCAGAGGTATACACATAACCCCTTAGTGCAAGACTTGTGGAACAATCCTGACAATGTGGATGCTAACAGCCATGTAGATGGGCATAACACATAACTACTGGTATACATGTGCCCTCATAAGTTATGCATTCACACATCCCTGCCTGCCTTTCCACATACTAAGTGCTGGTTTAGAGGTGCCATGGCCACATACTACCCACTAGATATTGACATACATCTGTACAGCATCCCACTGCTCTGTCTGACATACATGACTGTTATGGTGGCCGGGCAGCAGTTCATCTAGCAAGTATCTGGACATTACATCTCATTGGGTGAGTACACTAAGCTGCTAGGCGTGTAACAAAGAGCTATGCAGGCTACAGGCAGACCGGCTCAACACTGGCCTACATTTACTATGGGGGAATGCACATGTTCCTGCATATATAGTAGGCTCTACAGGCATGCCACAGCACAGAGTAACATACACCTGTGTGAAAGTGCATAACCACAACCAATGTGAACACAGCCATATATGGTATGCTAGCATATTATTATGATATATGGACAATCTGTTCAACACCAACCTCATATGTGCCACTCACACACTAACCCTACATATATTGGGCCACTACACAGTGTGCTCCGATGCTTGTCTGTGGTATGGGACATGTGCGTGTATGGCCCTACAAACATGTGAGCCAATAGGGTAACATACAGTGGAGCAGCATGTAACATCAGGTAGAACAGGACCAAGAACAATGACATCTACCACAGTCTGTACACAGGCTAAGGTACATATTAACAATACACACACTGCCGACAATCACCATGAGTACACAGACCCTAGTACTGTACACTCAAGCACAGAATGTTCAGGTTATGTCATCAAATATAACCCATACTATATATAACATGTGTAGCAGCCTGATATATCACTGGCTTATCAGATATGTCACTAATTATGATGTACAGCACATATGCACCCCTTTCTGCATGACATATGTACAAATGTTGGCAGGGTTGTGGCTGGAGGCACATACACAGGGCCAGTAGTGACATGTTGCTGTAATAAACTCATACATTTACTGTTGTAACTGGGTTTGTTGCAACATATGTCCTATGAGGGGTATGAAGTCAGTAACTCTCATGGCTGTCACCATCTACAGACTGCAATCCTCACACTACCTTCTGCAGTTCACAGATAAGTGCTCTGTGGGTAACACTTGAAACAAAAGGCACCACACACTGGCCAGTCTGCAGATGACCCTACAGATAGGTGTTCCCTCATAAACAGCACTGCCATGGCAGGTATTAAAACATGTAGGACAGCCATACCAACATTACTCCAAATGCAGTATAGCAGCACTTACAGTCTGTAGTCAGGTCAGGCACACCCCCCTCCTGTGTGTTGGCCTGTTTCCACAGTGTATGTTGTTAGAGGTAAATCCCCAATCCATCTGATATGCTGTTTACCAAAAAACAGATTGAGTTCCTGCTCACAGTGAATGAAAGGCCCAACACCAACATGATGTTCTTAGATACTGATGTGTGTTTCCATGCAAATGGCTATGGGAATGTTACCACAGCTATTCCACATGCAATCAGTTAGGGGAGGGCTACAGTTTGTGCAGAAGCCATCAGCTGATCCTGAACATCACTTAAAATACACATGCTGCTGCCTAAACAATGCAGGTATAAGTCTCCACATCCACCAGAGGGGGGGGTGAGAGAGGCAGACAGAGGCACAGAAAAGCCAGGGGGGTGGGAGAGTAAAACTTAAGCATGTTTGTGTCACACACCTACCAGTACAGGGCATCAAACCCCTGATGACTATGTAGTGCTATCACATGTCCATGCAGTTAGTGGATGCGCCACATAGGTCACATGTTGGGGAGCCCACAGAATGTATATGTGATGGTGAGTGACATCTGCAACATGGATGTGGTAGCTATGTGGTAGGTGAAGTACACATGCCTGTCCGCATGAACAGGTGTCAGCGTCAACACAGCCACACTCTCACAGGGATGCACACATATTGACACACTTGGCAGGACCAGGAATACAACTCATCACTAGTGGGATTGCCACAACACAGTATGTGAAGGTATCACATGCACCACAGGGGTCATACAGAGGTTAAATGTGCAAAGGGTATGTGGAGGTGTCTGATATCAGACAGCATGCTTCAGTATGCCAATGGGATTGTAGTGATTGTGAATGTGGTCATACGCATCATACACCACACACACAGACATGGGTGCCAGTACTGACATACATGGGTGCACTGCTTCATGGGTGTGTTGTGTTCGATGGTGCCAAATGGCTATACAAGGCTGGGTGATGGGTATACCTTGGCATCAGGCCACATGACAATGGTCTGCAATGTGGCTCAGGGGTGTAGTGTGTGGAGTTTCCCACACAGCTGGGTATTGTATTCACCATCCAGTCACCTGGGTGACTATTGCATGTGGCCAATGCCATGCATTGCTTGCCATGTATGTGTTCCTTAGTCCATGATATGGACAGTGTCTGGGATGTGCACACCTCCCACATGCATGTACAGTGATATGTGGAACTGTACCTGAGGTGTCTGGCCCATGTTGTGAACACAGATTATCATCAGATGTGTCAGTCCTGGCCTCATGCAGCCGGAACTGTTAATGGACAGCAGGCTGACCTTGCACCTACATTGATAGCATGATACCAGTATTCCTGGTGTCAGTAGCATCTGTCCATATAGGGCTTGTGTGTCAGGCATGGTATGTCCTTTGTGGGTCACATTTGATGGCACCACAGGTGTTGCAGAACATGGGGGAGGTGCACTGTTGGCATGTACATGGCTATTGGACTGATGGACAGGGTGCCATGCCCACTGTAGACCACTGCAATCACACCATAGTTACTATCAGTGGGCAATATGCAGGGTACTACCAACATAACGGCTGTTGCCTAGGCAAGTGTGTGTGTGTGTATGAGACATGGGTTGAGAGAGTTGACTGGGTTATACAAGGATTGCTAATGTTATTCAGCTGGCATTGATGTCACATTTAGGGGTATGGACTTGCACCCCAGCCTCTTGGCTATTTCATATCTGTTATCCCTGTATGGTGGACATTGTGATATATACTTGGCCCACCATATAAGAAGTTTGAAAAACCTGCTCCCAATTCAGTCCAGTTGTTACACACTCACAACCACCTCCACATAGGATACAAATGACAAACACAGACGCACATGCACACACACACACACACACACACACACACACACACACACACACACACCTGTCATGCCTGGAATTAGAACTCCTATCTAACTACTATATTACACTACAGCACTATGTTGTTATAGAATGGGCCATGAAAAGGTGTATTTCACAGTGAATGACATCAGCAGGATTGCCAAAGTAGGGCATTTGAATTGTACTGAGTGTGACTAGCCTAAAATGCATTGCTCCCTACACAGACATAGAAACACACACAAAATGTCCACAACTGCCATATGTGGGATTAGAACCCCTACCAGAGTTCTATATCACACTACAGCATGATGCTGTTATAGTATGCACAACAGAGATTGCTGGAGTGCCCCTTCCTCAAAGGTGTATTTCAAAGTGAATGACATCAGCAGGATTGCCAAAGTAGGGCATTTGAATTGTACTGAGTGTGACTAGCCTAAAATGCATTGCTCCTTACACAGACATAGAAACACACACAATGTCCACAACTGCCATGTGTGGGATTAGAACCCCTACCAGAGTTCTACATCACACTACAGCAGGATGCTGTTATAGGATGCACCATGGGGATTGCTGGAGTGCCCCTTCCCCAAAGGTGTATTTCACAGTGAATGACATCAGCAGGATTGCCAAAGTAGGGCTTTTGAATAGTACTGAATGTGACTAGCCTAAAATGCATTGCTCCCTTCACAGACATAGAAACACACACAAAACATACACAACTGCCATGTGTGGGAAGCGAACCCCTACCAGAGTTCTACATCACACTACAGCAGGATGCTGTTATAGGACACACCACGGGGATTGCTGTTGTGCCCATTCCCCAAAGGTATATTTCACAGTAAATTAAATCAGCAGGATTGCCAAAGTAGGGCATTTGAATTGTATTGAGTGTGACTAGCCTAAAATGCATTTCATTCTCTCTACACACACACACACACACACACACACACATACACACACACACACACACACACACACACCTACAATTGCCAGGTCTGGGATTAGATCTCCTACCTAACTATTTTATCACACTACAGCTGTACACAGTTATGGAACGTGCTACAGCGATTACTGGGCTACAACCTTCCCAGAGGTGTATTTATAGGTGGATGACATCAGCAGCCTAACCAAAGTAGAGTATTTGAATTGTAGGGAGTGTGGCTACCCTAAAAAGCATTGCTCTCTACCCAGACAAACAGACACACACACACACACACACACACACACACACACACACACACACACACACACACACACACACACACACACACACTCACACTTGGCAAGTCTGGGATTAGAACTCATACCTAACTATTTTATCATACTACAGTGGTACGCAGTTATGGGACATGCTTCTGAGATTACTGGGCTACAACCTTCCCAGAGATGTATTTCTAGATGGATACTATCAGCAGCCTTACCAAAGTAGATCATTTGAATTGAAGGGAGTGTGACTACCCTAAAAAGCATTGATCTCTACACAAACAGACACACACACACAGTTGCTATGTCTGGGATTGGAACTCCTACCTAACTAGTTTATCACACTACAGCAGTACGCAGTTATAAGACATGACACAGAGATTACTGGACTACAACTATCCCAAAGGTGTATTTCACAGTGGATGACCTCAGCAGGCTTGTCATAGTAGGGGTATGGGGAGGGCAGTGTGTGTGCATGGGCCATAACCCATTCATATAGAGGTTGACACACCACATGCGGGCACACACAGGGTCATATTTCACAGGTACATGTATACAGCTGCTACATGACTATTTCCCTGTACAGTCATGTTGCATAGCTAGCACTTGCACCACATAGTCTGTAATGCTGACAGATACCAATGGCTAGTATCTACAGTGGGTGACATCTGAGCCTTATGTGGTTCTGACCCTTTGGCTGTGTGCTGGGTGGGACAGGCCTGGATAGCTCCTTGTCACAGTCACCCTCTTCGACACATCTATGTACGTCTACCTTTGGCTTATTATAGTGTGTTGTCCTTCGATATATGTCTGTATTCCTATCCAATGTGTGTGCAAAGCATGAGTGGTACATACTGAGGGGTGTCTGCACTAACATCTGCAACTGCCAGATATGTCTGGTCCACTGGTGTTTGTAGACATGGCCTTCATTTGTTTATGTGTGTTGCATGCCCAGTATGACCTTTCAGTATGTTGTTGACTGACATTGCCTTCATTTCTCTATGTGTGTGAGCATGCCCAGTATGCCCATCTGTATTGAATGTGTGGATCGAGTCCAGGTAGTTTGTACTGCAGTGTAGAGCTTTGTGTTGTACACCTATAGGTAGCATACTGTTTCTGCAGGGTATCCATTGATCATTTGGCATTGACTGTTACTACATTTCTACATAGGATGGGGGGGCACACTTGACTATTTCTACATTTCTACACAGGATAGGGTTGGCACACCTAATTGTTACTACATTTGTCTGTAGGATGGGGGGCACACCTGACTATTTCTACATTTCTACACAGGATTGTAGGACACACCTGACTGTTACTACATTTCTTCGTGGGACTGGGGGCATACCTGACTATTTCTACATTTCTACACAAGATTGGGGGGGGGGCACACCTGACTGTTACTACATTTCTACATAGGATGGGGTGGCACACCTGACTATTTCTACAGTTCTACACAGGATTGGGGGGGCACACCTGCCTGTTACTACATTTCTACGTTGGATGGGGGGCACGCCTGACTATTTCTACATGTCTACACAGGATTGGGGAGGGGCACACCTGACTGTTATTACATGACTATGTAGGATGGGGGGCACACCTGAAACTTGTACACATTTGCTATGACTGTACTAGTATGTGAGGTGCTCCATTTCATTCTGTATTCCAAGCTATCATGCTGACTAGAGGCATACCAGTGTACTACAGATCTTAGCTTTGACTTATCTACATAGTTTCTGACTTCCTACCCTTCAGAACTAATGTCCCATTTCCTGAACTGCTGTGGTCTGTCTGTGTAGGCGTGAGGGGGAGGTTACCCATAGCCATCATTCAGAGTCCATAGCACTGCCTTTGTTTATGTTTGTCTACACTTGTCTTGCTGGCTGTGACTGTTGTTGGGTATGTGAACCCCCTGACTGGCATGTGTGATTCACTTACCTTGTGGGTTACCCAGTATTGAGGGTGGTGCTGCAGGGTTGCCTATGTCAGATGCACATAGTACACTCCCTACACATGACTGAGCACAGGTAGTGTCATGTTTGGCATCCCTTTTACTTTATGTGAGAGTCAGAGAGAGGTGTTATTCCCTGGGTCCCTCCTGTATCAGTGTATGTGCTATGCGTTGCTCTTTGCCAAGGCCAGGGCATACTGTCCACACCTCCTTCTGCCTACTGGGGCAAGGTCAGGTTGTTCCTCCTCCAAGTCACTCTGTGCTTGTGCAGGCCTTGGCAATGGTAGGGGGCTGTGTGGCCCTGCCTCATGTTGTTCCTGCTGCAGCTGTTTCCACAGGATCATATTGTGTAGCATGGCACATACAAAGACAATTTGGGTACATGTAACTGGTGAGTACTGCAAGGCTCTACCAGATGTGTCCAAGCATCAGAACCATGACTTGAGCATCCCAAACACACGCTCGAGTATAATTCTGGTCTGTGCATGTGTCTCATTACGGAGTTCTTGTTCGGTTGTGTGTGCATTTCTGATGGGTGTCATCAGCCATGGATCTAGTGCATATCCAGCATCCCTCACTAGGTGACCGTGAGGAATTTCCCCTTTGGCAAATCTCTGGTACAGCTGTGTCAGTTGCCAGATGTGGGAATCATGATAGCTTCCCGGGCAGTCAGCACACACATTCATTATTATGCCCTGGGCATTGCACATGGCCTGGTATTTGATGGAGGGGAAGCCCTTGCGGTTGATGTAGACCCTACCCCACTCACCGGGTGGTGCTTTGATGCATATGTGCTTGCAGTCTATGGCACCCACTACCTCAGGGTATTCTGCTATTTGGTGGAACAGTTGCATATTGCTGGCCAACACCTCACAGGTGTTGGGGAAATATACCGACATGTGCTGACATGGCATCCAGGAACTGGTGGAGTACCCTGGATGCTGATGCCTGTGAGATCCCCATCATATCCCCAGTTGGCTTTTGGAAGGTACCTGTAGCTAGTATTCTTACGCCTACACATACCTTGGTATCCACTGGGATGGATTCCCCTCTGTTAGTTCTGTGTGTCAGGCGTGGCCAGGACAGCTCAACAATTTGCTGTAGGAGGTCCCTGTCCACCCTATAGCGCTCCACTATCTCCAGCTCATGTAGCCCCTGGTAGGTTACCCTGGGTCTGTACACTCTTCTCCATCTCCTCACTGTGGGTTGGTCAACAGCATTCACATCCTCACCACCCTCAGCCTCTTCCACAAGATGTATGATAGCTATTGCAGCCCCAATCATTTTGTTGTTTTAATTGCTAAAAGTTCCCCGCTTGTTTACACCGGTGGTGTACAGTATGGGAAAAGCCAGAGGGGAAGGTGTTTGCATAGTTTATAGTAGTGTTCCGGGCTGGGCTGGTCTGCTGCCTGTGTTATTGGCTGATTCTGATACATTTCTCCTGCCAGCCATGCTAGTTCTCCTAGATTACCTTCCTACTGCTGTTTTCCCTTCCCATTGCCTTCCTGTTTAAGCGCACGGGCATGCAGCTCAAACACAGTGCACAAATATGCACAGAGCTGCTATTTCCTGGTTGAATTTTGTTTTAAACCTTTAAAACCCAGTGCATGGTGCGCACACCTGCTTAGGCAATGTAAAGAGTGCTAGCCAGTGTCAGACACACTCCCCTTGCTTAGCTGTGCTTAGCTAGGAGCAAACCTGAGCCACAGGGCGGCAATCTGCTTACACTATGCCTGACAACCCCCATGATGTCAGCTAACTCCTAGGCTTGCACCAAGCTATTCCTACTCTTACATTGTTGGGACCTGACTAGCATGCTGGGGAAAACTGGGATTCACTGTCATTCCCCTCATGTGCATTGGATGGCTGCTAATGCATAGTTTCATGCCTCACACTGAGCCTCCCCCTTAGCAACCACTACTCAGTGGCCATGTTGTCTTCTGCCTGCCATTGACTTTTATGGCAGAATAGTGATTTTAGTTAGAATGCTTATTTATTTTTGGTTTATTTTATTACCCCCCCCCCCCCCGATCCCTTTTGCACGCCACTGCCCTATTCTTAAACAGCCGAGATAGGCTAAAAAAAATAAAAGTTGATTTTTTTTTTTTTTTTTTTTTTTATGCTGTTTGCAATGCCAATTGCCTTATACTTGGCTTCCTGACTGATATGCAGCCTTTATTTGGAGCTGCCACAGCTCCGTTTTGGATTTTGCTGAAATGTACTCGGTTACTACCCAAGTACATTTCTGCAGATGGCACTAGTCCTGCAATGCCGGTTTCAAGCTTTCTGGATCGCACATTCACCTCATTTGCATGGATTTCTCCTGCAAATGGGGTGATTTGCATACAGGGGGCTTAGTCCGTGCAGCGCTAGTGCAGGAGTGCTCATGCACACCCCTGCAGGCTGTTCCTGGATCGCATGGCAGACATATTGCCTGCTAGAGCTCCTGCACTAATCCTGTACACCGTGCAAGGCATGCAGAAACCTGGGGTGTAAAATTTTATATCCTAAGTAATTTGAATGTTGTATATATTTATCTATTAAGTAAGTCTCTTGCAAGAATATAATGTCTCCTCTATTTAATTTTACATATCTCATTAATGATTTCCTTTAGTTGCCATTATTTAATCCATTTGTATTAAAAGAGCATAAATTAAAACTTTCCATACTGTGTATTTAAGATAATTTCTTTCAAAAAATAATATGACACATTTATCTACCATATTAATTTAATTATTTAAAAGACTGTAATGCATTCCTCCAACACTATCTTAACATTCCAAATGTTTTGAATTCTTCCTTGTTACATACTAAACTAATAAAACTCATAAACAACAACAAACAAAAAGAAAGAAAGACAAGTCTACAACTATAACTGTATATATTACTAATAAAATGCAACCTATCATGGATAACAAAATTCACTAGTTCCTAGTTTGCCTATTTAATAGACAAACTACTATACTATCTGAACACCTACTGATACCTAAAAAATAATAAAAAAAAAGAAACTAGAAAAAAGCTACCATGACTTGCAAATAATTAATATAATATTATATGTAAGTCAAAAATAATAAGAGACTATAAATGTAGTTATATATTCTGCCATTTAAAACTATTCCCCTTATTACTACATAAAAGTTTAATAATCTTCTTCAGTTAATCGCAAATATTAAATAATACAAAAAACAGTGTACTATATATGTATTCATGTAAGAACAGTATAAATTATGCATTAAATATTCATAAATTATTCAGTCATTCACCTTTATTATATCTACATCACTAAATAAATAAGTAGAACAGAGAGGGACCTGAAGTTATAAAGACATCTGTAAACTTACAAGTGACAGATAATCTTATTAGGGTCTATATCACATTGTCGAAGTTTTAAAAGTTTGAATGTCATATTCTCAACACCATATGATCGAACTTTTAAAAGTTTGAATGTTTCAATGGAGATCTCTATACAGTGCGGAATGTTTTTAGTATATATAGTTAGGAGATGTGGGGGGCGAAGCCCCCACCTATTTTGGTTTAAATTCTGTACTTTTTGTGTTATATTCTTCGTTTAAACAAAAATAGGTGGGGGGCTTCCCCCCCAAACCCCCCCTAACTATATATACTAACTCCAGGGTCACACTGCATTGGGGAAGGGGGCAAATCCCTGTTATTTGCTTTAAATTCCTGCAAGTACTAGTTGTCAGTGAAATGGTCTGTCAGTGAAATGGGTTTCAATGAAATGGTCTGTCGATGTTATGAAGGTAACCCATATATATATATATATATATATATATATATATATATATATATATATATATATATATATAGATAGATATGTGTGTGTGTGTCTGTGTGTGCATGCATATAGATATAGATATGTAAAATAATTTCTGCTGTGTGCTTTTAGCCATTGTGAACTGCTGTTCTGATCTAAGCTTCATGTTCTGAAATCATAATTTGATTATCTGGGCCTGTTAGTTTGCTTGCTTGTTTGTTTATTTGTTTGTTTGTTTGTTTGTTTATTTGTTTGCAGTGGCTGTTTGTTCTCAGCCATGTTCCTGGCCATCTTGGATTCGCAAAAGACTTTGTTCACTTTTATGAGAAGATTGTCTTGATTGGCCACTGGCTGGTAAAGATTGGCTGGTCTAGGGCTTGTAGTAAGCACTCACTGGTCCTTTTGAGCTTTTTAACACTGTTTCAGGTTGCACCTTCTGGTATTTAGGCCCTGCCTTAGAGAGGAATTCTGTTTATTCACACTGAGTAAAACGGAGGAGAGTCACTGACCACAACTCTGATCTGTGATATATATAACAATAAGTATCCTGTTTCTTTTTTGTTTATTTTTGCTAGTTATTGCTTATTATAACCATTTATAGCACTTTGTATTGTCTGCTGCCTACTATTTTACTGTATTTTATTGTAATAAACTAATCTGCACTATTGTACTAAAATTGTCTGCCTTACAGGGCCTGTTAAATCATTTGTGTTATTGTCACACTGTCTGTAAAGCTTTCTTAGCTAGTTTCACTGTGTGAAAGATATTAATTGAAAAATATTCTCCATTTGTTAAGCATCTGTTTGTTTGTTCTGATTTCCTGTCAATCAGTGTATTTTATAACTGATTTGTTTGCTGTTAAAAGTATTGTCTAGAGTTTCCTTGCTCCTTTATCTGTTTAAAACTTTCATTTAGTGCACCACTGCTGTTTTTCTGCTGTGATAAACATTGCTGTAGTGTTTTCTGCCTAAAATGGTGTTGCTAGTAGCTGTAGCATAGTTCTAGTTCAGGTTTGCTGACTCTGGGCCTGTTTATTTGTTTGAAGTGTCTGTTTGTTCTGAGCACAATTTTTCAGGCCATCTTGGATTAGCAGAAGCCTTTCTTCATTTTAGTGAGAGGATTGTGTTAATTGGCTACTGGCTGGTAAAGGTTGTCTAGTCTAGAGCTTGGAATAATCACTCATTGGATCTTTGGAGATTTTTTAAAGATGTTTCAGGTTGCACCTTCTGATATTTAGGCCCTGCCTTTAAGAGGAATTCTTTTTATTTTCACTGAGCTGAACGGGGGATGGGCACTGACCACAACTCTGATCTGTGATATATAATAAGTATCCTGGTTTTTATTTTTTGTTTATTTTTTCTAGTTATGGTATATTCTAACCATTTATAGCACTTTTTATTGTCTGCTGCCTACTATTTTTAATATATTTTATTGCTATAAACAAATCTGCACTACTGTACTAAAATTGCCTGCCATACAGGGCCTATTAAATCATTTTTGTTACTGTCACACAGTTTGCGAAGCTTTTTTATATAGTTTCACTGTGTGAAAGGTATTAAATGGAAATTATTTCTATTTGTTAATCATCTGTTTGTTCTTATTTCTTGCCAAAGAGTATATCATACAACTGATTTGTTTGCAGTTAAAAGCATTTTGTAGAGTCTCCTTGCTCCTTTATCTGTTTAAAACTTTCATTTAGTTTGACTGCTGTTTTTCAGCTGTGATAAACATTTCTCTAGTATTTTATGCCTAAAATAGTGCCACTAGTAACTGTAGCATAGTTCCAGTTCAGGTTTTCTGTCTCTAGGCCTGTTTATTTGTTTGTAGTGGATGTTTGCTCTGAGCACATGTTCCAGGCCATCTTGGATTAGAAGAAACCTTTCTTCACTTTAGTGAGAGGATTGTATTGATTGGCCACTGGCTGGTAAAGGTTGTTTGGTCTAGGGCTTGGAGTATGCACTCATTGGTCCTTTTGAGTTTTTTAAGTTGTTTCTGGTTGTACCTTCTGGTATTTAGCCCCTGCCTTTGAGAAGAGTTCTGTTTAGTCACAGTGAGCTGAATGGAGGAGGGACACTGACCACAACTCTGATCTGTGATATATAGTAATAAGTAACCTGTTTTTATGTTCTTATTTTTACTAGTTATTGCTTATTCTAACCATTTATACCACTTTTTATTGTATGCTGCTTACAATTTTTTAATGTAGTAATTTAATGCCCATGTAGTAACCCAGACCTATCATACCACCACTTTGTCTGAACTCTACCTATATAACCATTTGCAATTTAATTCCAACTCTCTCTTGCCTCTGAGAGTAGACCCAGCTAAGCTAATCCAGTGTTTACAACTTTCTCTTACATAGGATCCACTTCAAAGTATGTACTGGTATAGTTTACATTTTACAGTACAAACTTGTTTTCCCATATAAATACCTATAAAGAAATTCTTTATCTTTCTTATTACATGCTACTTTAAAGTTGCTATGCTATTATAGGATCAATTGGATGACTCACTGTTCAATACTACTGTACCCGAAGCTGCTATATTTGTTATTGTGTTTTAATTTCTCTTTCTTATTATGTGCTACTTTATAATTGTTTTTTATATCTCTTTCTTATTATCTGCTACTTTACAATTGCTATGTTGCTATATAACATTTGTATTCTTCATCTTAAAATAGTACTGTACCTAAATTTGCTAATATTTTACTTATCTGTACCTGAAGTTGCTAAAATTTTGCGTATGTGGATATTTTCTCCCTGGGCCTCTACTGACAATCGACATATATCCAGTTAGACCAGCCCGGTCACCAAATGTAAAATAAATAAATAAACAAAAATGTATTTTATTGCCAAATCCTAATCTGCACGATTGTACTGAAACTTTCTGCCTTACAGGGCCTGTTAAATTACTTTTAGGTTCATAAGTGTGTATTAGGCTAATGGCCCTGGAGCCTTTAAAAGCCTAGCTCATAGGATTACCCTGGCATCATGCCACCTGACCTTAGTTCCTAGTTCCTCTGTTGAGTAGAGCCACTGGAGTGATCCCTGGGGTGAATTTTTTATTTCCCATCCACTCATCAAGATTTCATTTGAAGAGGCCAGTGAGGTGCTCTGTCTGACATGTATGGGAAGTCTATTCCATAAGACAGGCAATCTCTAGGTTATGAACCTGTCCCTCCAGCATGCTCTGTTGATTATGGTAATGAGGTTGAGGTCTCTGGAGCATATGGTGCAGAGGGATTGGGATTTCTTTTGATGTAGCATTTCTAACAGAGCTGGGTCAGACATGGCTTTGTAAGTCAAGGAGAGATCGCCGCTAAGTAGGCAATATGAGACAGAGAATAGTTGGAGTTTTTTGAGTCTGTCCATATAGGACAAATGTTTAAGGCCTAGGATCCTTTTTGTGATGTACTTTTGTGGTCTCTCCATTTGTTGCAGGTGTCTAGTGAGGTACATTGCCAAATTAGGCATTGTACTTGATGATTGGCCTAATGAGGGAAGAGTAGAGTAGAGTAGAGTTACTGTCACACTGTTTGTAAAGCTTTTTTAGCTAGTTTCACTATGTGAAAGGTATTAACTGGAATATTTCTGCATTTGTTGAGCATTTGTTTGTTTATTGTGATTTCCTGCCAAGGAGTGCATCATATAATTGATTTGTTTGCAGTTAAAAGCATTCTCTGCAGTCTTATTGCTCCTTTATCTGTTTAAAACTTTCATTTATAAACTAATGTGCACTATTGTACTGAAATTGTGTGCCTTACAGGGCTTATTAATTCACTTTTGTTACTATCTCACTGTTTGTAAAACATTTTTAGCGAGTATCGCTGTGTGAAAGGTATTAACTGGAAATTTTCTCCATTTGGTAAGAATCTGTTTGTTTTTTCTGATTTCCTGCCAAGGGGTGTATCATATAACTGATTAGTTTGTAATTAAAAGCAGCCTCTAGAGTCTCCTTGCTCCTGCTTTATCTGTTTAAAACTTTTATTTACTGCCTCACTGCTGTTTTTCTGCTGAGAAAAACATTTCTGTTTTCTGCCTGACACAGTATAGCTAATAACTGTAGCATAGTCGTAGTTCAGGTCTGCTGTCTTTGAGCCTGTTTGTTTACTTGCAGTGGCTGTTTGTTCTGAGTACATGTTCCATGCCATCTTGGACTAGCAGAAGCCTTTCTTCACTTTTATGAGAGGATTGTGTTGTTCGGTCACTGGTTGCTAAAGGTTGGCTGGCCTAGACCTTGGAGTAAGCACTCATTGGTCCTTTTGAACTTTTTTTAAAGTTGTTTCAGGTTTTATCTTCTGGTATTTAGGCCCTGCCTTTCAGAGGAATTCTGTTTATTCACACTGAGCTGAACAGCGGAGAGTCAATGACAGCAACTCTGATCTGTGATATATAATAATAAGTATTCTTTTTTTTTTGCTTATTTTTACTAGTTATTTCTTATTCTAACCAGTTATACTACTTTTTATTGTCTGCTGCCAACTATTGTTTTACTATATTTTATTGCTATAAAGTAATCTGCACTATTGTACTGCAATTGTCTGCCTTACAGGGCCTGTTAAATCACTTTTGTTATCGTTACACTATTTGTAAAGCTTTTTTAGCTAGTTTCACTGTGTGAAAGGTATTAACTAGACATTTTCTCCATTTGTTAATCATCTGTTTGTTTATTTTGGTTTCCTGCCAAAGGGTGCATCATATAACTGATTTGTTTGCAGTTAAAAGCATTCTGTAGAGTCTCCTTTTTCCGTTGTCTGTTTAAAACTTTCATTTAGTGTCTTACTGCTGTTTTACTGCTCTGATAAACATTTCTGTAGTGTCTTCTGCCTAAAGTAATGTAGTTAATAGCTGTAGCATATTCACAGTTCAGGTTTTCTTTCTCTGGGCCTGTTTTTTTACTTGCAGTGGCTTTTTGTTCTGAGTACATGTTCTAGGCCATCTTGGACTAGCAGAATCCTTTCTTCACTTTCATGAGAGGATTGTGTTGATTGGTCACTGATTGGTAAAAGTTGGCTGGCTTAGGGCTTGGGGTAAGCACTCACTGGTCCTTTTGAGCCTTTTTTTTCAGTTGATTCAGGTTGCACTTTCTGGTATTTAGGCCCTGCCTTTGAGATGAATTCTGTTTATTCACACTGAGCTTAACAGTGGAGGGTCAATGACCACAACTCTGATCTGTGATACATAACACTAAGTATCCTTTTTTGCTTATTTTTACTAGTTATTTCTTATTCTAACCAACACTTTTGTTGTCTGCTGCCAACTATTTTTACTGTAGTGTATTACTATAAACTAATTTGCACTATTCTTCTAAAATTGTGTGCTTTACAGGACCTTTTAATTCAATTTTGTTACTATCTCACTGTTTGTAAAAAAAATTAGCTAGTTTCACTGTGTAAAAGGTATTAACTGGAAATTGTCTCCATTTGGTAAGCATCTGTTTGTTCTGATTTCCTGTAAAGGAGTATATCATATAACTGATTAGTATGTAGTTAAAATAATTTTCTAGAGTCTCCTTGCTTCTTTATCTTTTTAAAACTTTAATTTAGTGCCTCACTGCTGTTTTTCTGCTCTGAAAAACACTTCTGTAGTGTCTTGTACCTAACATAGTGTAACTAATAGCTGTAGCATAGTCACAGTTGAGGTTTGCTGTCTCCTGGCCTGTTTGTTTACTTGCAGTGGCTTTTGTTCTGAGTACATGTTCCAGGCCATCTTGAACTAGCAGAAGCCTTCCTTCACTTTCGTGAGAGGATTGTGTTGATTGGTCACTGATTGGTAAAGGTTGGCTGGCCTAGGGCTTGCAGTAAGCACAAATTGGTCATTTTGAGCTTTTATTTAAAGTTGTTTCAGGTTTGTATCTTCTGATATTTAGGCCCTGCCTTTGAGATGAATTCTGTTTATTCACACTGAGCTGAACGGAGGAGGGTCAGTGACAGCAGTTCAACCCCACTAACTACATCAACCTATATGGATTCTCTAAATTTATTCAAGAACCTACTAGAGTATATAAAAAGTCCCAAAAGGAACCTATACTAGATTGGACATTAGTAAACTACCCAGAACAAAACTACCAAACAGGTTGTCTACCAGACAGCCTTAGCGACCACCTCCCAACTTTCCTCCTACGCAAACGTATTAACATACCCAAACTTACAGTCTATAGACAAGTCAGACATGATCGCAATGTTAACTCTCTAGATCTCAACACTACGTTAAAAAAAATGTAACTGGGATCCACTACGCACCCTTGACTTGGACCAGGCAGTGGACTATGTTAATACTACTCTCACTAAGTTCCTTGACCTAATAGCCCCCATAAGAACAATTAGAGCTAAACCTCGCTCTGCTCCATGGCTTAGTAAGTCCACTAGAGCCCTATTAAAATCCAGAGATAAGGCATGGAATACCTGGAAGAAAAACAACACAAGTCTTTCAAAACAAAACTATCAACACCTTAGGAACCAGGTCAAACAATAAACAAAGCGTGATAAACAGAACTACTACCTAAGTATCCAAAACAAATACTCAAACAACCCTCAAAAGTTATAGCATGCAATTAACTCCCTACTAAAACTGGGTAAAACCTCCACACCCACTCCCAACTGAACCGCCACAAATACAGATAGCTATATAGCCTCCAAATTCAACCAACACTTTACTGAATCCATTAAATCTCTATCTACTCAACTATCCCAAAATAGCTACACACCCATGCCAACAGCTCCTAACAACTCATCTCCCTTTACTTTCTCACCTGTCCCAACATCTACAATAAACAAATCTTAAAACTTAAACCCACTACTCTTGCAGTAGATGGTTTACCAGCACATTTCCTAAAAATGGTTGCCAGCTCCATATCCCACCCAGTCTCAATCCTTATCAACTGCTCTATACTGCAATCCTATATCTCTCAACTGTGGAACATCTCCTACATTATTCCCCTTCATAAGGGTGGACACTCTTATGATTTCTCAAACTACTGCCCTATTGCCATTCTGTCTCCTTTATCAAAGATACTAGAAAAATGCATACATTCTCAAGTCATGCATTTCCTAAACTCAAACAATCTCCTCTCCCCTACACAACATGGCTTTTTCTCACAACACAGTACAAACACCACCCTTCTCTCCTTCACAAACCTGGTTAACCAACATATAAATAACAGATTTGTATCTGCTATATTCCTTGACCTCCCCAAAGAATTTGACATGTCTTCTCACTCCATACTAATAGATACTCTAACCTCCTTAGCCTTTACCCCCAACACTATTGCTTGGTTTAAAAATTACCTATCAGAGTGACAACAAGCTGTCCAGTGGCAAGGAGTTTTATCAACTCTACTCCCAACTACTATTGGTGTACCCCAAGGTTCCATACTGGGTCCACTACTCTTTTCTATCTTCACCAGTAACCTACATACCTCCACCCTACAGGCTTCACTAATCCAGTATGCAGATGATTCCACGCTAATCTGCTCAGGCCCATCTCTTACTTCCCTACAGCACCTCATCCAGCCACCTTTTGCCTCAGTAGAAAGGTGGATCACTAATATTCAACTAATCTTAAATCCCAACAAAACAAAACTACTTCTATTCACCCCAATCAAATAAAAAATCTCTCCACTCTCCTTCTCTGTCTCCTCCAATAATGGTACTGTCATTTCACCCTCTCTCCACACTAAGCTCCTTGGCATTGAAATAGACAACAACCTCCACTTTGACATCCATATCTCTCTAACTATAAAAAGGACAACAAAAACATGGGTTCCTTATACACACAAAAAAAAAACTTTCAGATCAAGCTAAGATCACCCTAGCTCAAACCCACCTTCTTTCCACACTAATGTATGCAACCCCAATTCTCACTTATGTTAGGAAACCTGACCTAGATAAACTTGAGTCCTGTTATAACAACATTTCCAAGTTTGCTAATAATCCCCATTCAGAACCCATCACTGCATACGTCTTAGGCAACGTCAGTGGCTGGAGCTCCCACAGCTACTAGTCTGTCACCAACTTGTCATATCATACAACAACCTAGAACAACCCGACAAAACTCCAGCTCTAAGGCAATTATTGACTAACTACACTCCAAATCATCCACTATGCTCTGCCAACAAATCACTCCTCTCTATTACCTCAGCAAAGCTCTATTTTCACACATTATAGCAAAAATTTGGAATATTCTCCCTACATCCATGACTTCTGCATCAAATACCACACAGTTCAAAAACTCTCTTAAGGCCCATCTTATAAGTTCTTGGCTCTGTCCATGTGCCACATAGTCCTAAAATATGTTAAGTCTACACTTTTTCTTTTCTCTCTTTGTACATGCCCCAGGAAGCATGGTTCTCCCAAATGATATCCCTTGACAAACATGAACTTATAATCTCTGTTTCTCACTACAAACAGAATGTACATATGTAAATATTGCGGATTTGAATTGTCTGTACTGTTTCATTACTCACTAGATACTACTAGTATAACAAATGCTTTTTTCTACACTTTGTATAATATTATTATTGCTGTAATGTGTTGTTTTGATTTAAGTGGAGCTTTTCTCCCCGGGCATCTGCTGACAATGGACCTCATCCAGTCATACCATCCCGGTTAACAAAAGTAAAATAAATAAACAAAATAAAATAATAAGTATTTTGTTTTTATTACTTATTTTTACTTGTTATTTCTTATTCTAACCATTTATAGCTTTTTATTGTCTGCTGCCTAATATTTTTACTGTATTTTATTGCTATAAACTAATCTGCACTATTGTGCTGAAATTGTCTGCCTTACAGGGCCTGTTAAATCACTTTTGTTACTGTCACACTGTTTGTAAAAGTTTTTTTGGCTAGTTTCATTGTGTGAAAGGTATTAACTGGAAATGTTCTCCATTTGTTAATCATCTGTTTGCTTGTTCTGATTTCCTGCCAAGGAGTGTATCATATAACTGATTAGTTTTTAGTTAAAAACATTCTCTAGAGTCTCCTTGCTTCTTTATCTGTTTAAAACTTTCATTTATTGCTGCACTGCTATTTATCTGCTGTGAAAAACATTTCTGTAGTGTCTTCTGCCTAAAATAATGTAGTTAATAGCTGTAGCATAGTTCTAGTTCAGGTTTGCTGTCTCTGGGCCTGTTTTTTGTTTGCAGTGGCTGTTCTGAGTACATGTTCCAGGCCATCTTGGACTAGCAGAAGCCTTTCTGCACTTCCGTGAGAGGATTGTGTTGATTGGTCACTGATTGGTAAAGGTTGGCTGGCCTAGGGCTTAGAGTAAGAACTCATTGGTCCTTTTGAGCTTTTTTTAAAGTTGTTTCAGGTTGTATCTTTTGGTATTTAGGCCCTGCCTTGTAGAGAAAATCTGTTTATGCACACTGAGCTGAACGTAGGAGGGTCAATGATCGCAACTCTGATCTATGATATATAATAATACGCATTCTGTATTTTTTTTTGCTTATTTGTACTAGTTATTTCTTATTCTAACCATTTATAGCACTTTTTATTGTTTGCTGCTTACTATTTTATTGTATTTTATTGCTATAAGCTAATCTGTACTATTGTACTGAAATTGTTTGCCTTATAGGGCCTGTTAAATCACTTTTGTTACTGTCACACTGTATATAAAGCTTTTTTAGATAGTTTCACTGTGTGAAAGGTATTACCTGGAAATGTTCTCTATTTGTTAATCATCTGTTTGCTTGTTCTGATTTCCTGCCAAGGAGTGTATCATAGAACTGATTAGTTTGTAGTTAAAAGCATTCTCTAGAGCCTCATTTCTCCTTTATCTGTTTAAAACATTCATTTAGTGCTTTGCTGCTTTTTTTTCTGCAGTGATAAAACATTTCTGTAGTGTATTTTTACATTCAGTACTGTAGCTAGTAGATGTAAAACACTCCCAGTTCAGGTTTGCTGTCTCTGGGCCTGTTTTTTTTTTTTTTTTTTTTTGCAGTGGTTATTTGTTCAGAGTACATGTTCCAGGCCATCTTAGATCAGCGGAAGCCTTTCTTCACTTTAGTCAATGATTGTGTTGATTGCCCAGTGTCTGGTAAAGGTTGGCTGCTCTAGGGCTTGGATTAAGCACTTATTTGTCCTTTTGTGCCTTTGTTTCAGTTGTTTCAGGTTGTACTTTCTGGTATTTAGACCCTGCCTTTGAGAGGAATTCTGTTTATTCACACTGAACTGAATGGAGGAGGGTCAATGACCACAACTCTGATCTGTGATATATAACACTAAGTATCCTTTTTTTGCTTATTTTTACTAGTTATTGCTTATTCAAAACATTTATTGCACATTTTATTGCCTGCTGCAAACTATTTTTTACTGTACTGTATTACTATAAACTAATCTGCACTATTGTACTGAAATTGTGTGCCTTACAGGGCCTTTTAATTCACTTTTGTTACTATCTCACTGTTTGTAAAAAAAATTGTTTCACTGTGTGAAAAGTATTAACTGGAAATTTTCTCCATTTGGTATGCATCTTTTTGTTTGTTCTGATTTCCTGCCAAAGATTATATCGTATAACTGATTAGTCTGTAGCTAAAAGCATTCTCAAGAGCCTCCTTGCTTCTTTATCTGCTTAAAACTTTCATTTAGTGCCTCACTGCTATTTTCCTACTGTGAAAAACAGTTCTCTAGTGTTTTCTGCCTAACATAGTGTAGCTAATAGCTGTAGCATAGTCATAGTTCAGGTTTGCTGTCTCTGGGCCTGTTTGTTTACTTGCAGTGGCTGTTTATTCTGCGTACATGTTCCAGGCCATCTTGGACTAGCAGAAGCCTTTCTCACTTCTGTGAGAGGATTGCTTTGATTGGTCACTGATTGGTAAAGGTTAGCTGGCCTAGGTCTTGGAGTAAATACTCATTGGTCCTTTTGAGTTTTATTTAAAGTAGTTTCAGGTTGTATCTTCTGGTATTTAGGCCCTGCCTTTGAGAGAAATTTTTTTTATTCACACTGAGCTGAATGTAGGAGGGTCAATGACAGCAACTCTGATCTGTGATATATAATAAGTATTCTGTTTTTTTTTTTTTTTGCTTATTTTTACTAGTTATTTCTTATTCTAACCATTTATATCGCTTTTTATTGTCTGCTGCCTACAATGTTTACTGTATTGTTTTGCTATAAACTAATATGCGCTATTGTACTGAAGTTGTATGTCTTACAAGGCCTGCTGAATCACGTGTGTTACTGTCACACTGTTTGTAAAGCTTTTTTAGATAGTTTCACTATGTGAAAGGTTTTAACTGGAAATTTTCTCCATTTGTTAATCATCTACATGTTTGTTCTGGTTTCCTGCCAAGGAGTGTATCATATAACTTATTAGTTTGTAGTTAAAAGCATTCTCTAAAGCCTCCTTTCTCCTTTATCTGTTTAAAAAGTTCATTTAGTGCTTTACTGCTTTTTTTCTGCAGTGATAAAACATTTCTCTAGTGTTTTCTGCATATAGTACTGTAGCTAGTAGCTGTAACATAGTCCCTGTTTAAGTTTGCTGTCTTTGGGCCAGTTTTTTTTTTTATTTTTTTGCAGTGGCTGTTTGTTCAGAGTACATGTTCCAGGCTATCTTGGATTAACAGAATCCTTTCTTTACTTTAGTGCAATGATTGTGTTGATTGGCAAGTGGCTGTTAAAGGTTAGCTGCTCTAGGACTTGGATTAAGCACTCATTGGTCCTACTGAGCCTTTTTTTCAGTTGCTTCAGGTTGTACTTTCTGGTATTTAGGCCCTGCCTTTGAAATGAATTATGTTTATTCACACTGAGCGTGATGGAGGAGGGTCAATGACCACAACTCTGATCTGTGATATATAACACTAAGTATCCTTTTTTGCTTATTTTTACTAGTTATTGCTTAGTCTAGCCATTTATAGCACTTTTTATTGTCCGTTGCCAGCTATTTTTTACTGTACTGTATTACTATAAACTAATCCAAACTATTGTACTGAAATTTTGTGCTTTACAGCTCCTTTTAATTCACTTTTGTTACTATCTCACTGTTTGTAATAACATTTTATCTAGTTTCACTGTGTGAAAGGTAGTAACTGGAAATTTTCTCCATTTGGTAAGCATCTGTTTGTTTGTTCTGATTTCCTGCCAATAAGTGGATCATATAACTGATTAGTTTGTAGTTAAAAGCATCCTCGAGAGTCTCCTTGCTTCATTATCTGTTTCAAACTTTCATTTAGTGCCTCACTGCTATTTTTCTGCAGTGAAAAACATTTCTGTAGTGTTTTCTGCTTAACATAGTGTAGCTAATAGCTGAAGCATAGTCACAGTTCAGGTTTGCTGTCTCTGGGCCTGTTTTTTACTTGTAGTAGCTGTTGTTCTGAGTGCATGTTCCAGACCATCTTGGAGTAGCAGAAGCCTTTCTTCACTTCCGTGAGAGGATTGTGTTGATTGGTCACTGATTGGTGAAGGTTGGCTGGCCTAGGGATTGGAGTAAGCACTCATTGGTGGTTTTGAGCTTTTTAAAAGTTGTTTCAGGTTGTATCTTCTGGTATTTAGGCCCTGCCTTTGAGAGGAATTCTGTTTATTCACACTGAGCTGAATGTAGGAGAGTCAATGACAGTAACTCTGATCTGTGATATATAATAATAAGCATTCTGGGTTTTTTTTGCATAATTTTACTAGTTATTTTTTATTCTAACCATTTATAGCACTTTTTTTGTTTGCTGCCTACAATTTTTACTGTATTTTATTGCTATTGTTTTGTTCATTGTGAAAACAAGGTTTAGATCCCTGAAGCATGTGGAGCTGAGGGATTGGGATTTCTTTAAGTGGAGCATGTCCAACAGCTCAGGGTTTGACATGGCCTTGTATGTTAAGCAGAGATTGCCTCTGAGTAGACGATATGCCACAGAGTATAGCTGGAATTTTTTACACGGTCAACATAGGGCATCTGCTTTAGGCCTGTGATTCTTTTAGTGAGGTATTTCTGTGGCCTTTCCAGCTGTTGCAGATGTCTTGTGAGGTACATACCAAATGGGCCATTGTACTCTATAATGGGTCTAATGAGGGATGAGTACAGTGGGACAATGACCTCCTTTTTTCTGGATGAAAAGCCCTTAGTGATGAGGTGTTCCACATAGAAGGATTTCCTGACTGTTGTGGTGATGTGGTTATTGAAGTTGAGACCACTGTCCACCTGTGTCCCTAAGTTTCTCATCCCATTTTCGGCGTTTAGTGTACTACCACTTATGTGGTAATTCATGGGTACATGTTTTTTTCCCAAAGGGGATAACTATGCATTTCTTGGCATTAAGCTTGAGCCCATGGCTTTTTCACCAAGCATCTGTTTTTGTAAGGCCCTTTTGTAGAATATCCACATCATTTGGGGATTTAATAATGGCTCCCAGTTTGCAGTCATCTGTGAGCTTTGTTAGCCAGAGTCCCTTAGTGTTGGTCTGTACTTCAGAGAAGTAGATGCCAAAGAAGAGTGGCCCCAGGACTGAACCCTGAGGTACTCCACATGTCACTTGTCTGGAGCTGGATTTGGAGTCAGCTACTTTTACAGTGTGGGTTCTGTCAGTAAGCCAGCTGGCAACCCATCGAGTGACATAGGGAAGTATGCCCAGCTTAGTAAGTTTATCTATGATTCCAGAGTGGGGGATGGTGTCAAATGCCTTGGCGAGGTCCAGATAGGCTGTGTGGACCACCTTACCCTCATCCACAGCTCTGGAGACTGATTCAAAGAAGTCAGTCAGGTTCAAGAGACAAGATCCGCCCTTCACAAACCCAAACTGGGTGGTGTCAGTAAGTGAAGGTTGCCAATGTCTTTGTTTATAAGTTCCATGATAATGCGCTCCATGCCCTTGCAGATCAGGCTCATCAGACTGATGGGACGGTATTCCTTGGATCCAAGATGGATCCCCCCTTGTGGAGTAGGATAACTGTAGCTGTGCGCCACTCATTGGGCATGAAGCCTGAGGTGAGGTATAATTAAACATGACATTAGTTGAGGTGCCAGTTCATTTTGTAGTTCATGTAGTACACAGCTCGGGATGTCATCTGGTCTCATGGACTTTATTCTTAGCTTTGGAGAGTGCAGTTTCTACCTGTGTGGCCATGATTACTGGAAATTGGCAATCTTTTGGTATTGAGATGTGCGCTTTAGGGGGTGAGAGGGGAGTGAAGTTGGCACTAAATCGATCTGCCAGGATATTGGCAATATCCTTGGGATCAGTATATTTGATGCCATTCTGTTGTAGCTTAGAGCAGATCTGAGCATTGCCATTTAGATTCTTGACATAACTATAGAATGTCTTGTGGTTGTCTTTGGAATCTTTGAAAATATCATTTTCATAACTAGCTTTTGAGGATTTTATGAATGATCTCAGCTTCTTACTGAGGCTGGTAAGGGAGTTTTTTGCATCCTAGGATTTTCCTCTTTTCTGAAACAGTTTGTTTCTTCTGTTGTATAGTTTGTTTATGGCAGGAGACTACCAAATTGGCTTCCTTTTTTGGAGGAAGGCATCTTGGTTCTATTTAGGATGGCACGATTCATGCATGAGTGGATGTGCTCATACAAGTGACATAGTGTAGGATTCGGCAGTCGAACTAACAGCTCCTGTCTGCATGGGCACCATGAAGTTTGTCACTTTTGACTTAAGTAGCATGAAATTGGCTTTGGAGAAGTTTTTTACAGAGGTTTCCTTACTGGGGGGATGGTGCTGGGATGTGGATGTCAAGAGTGATTTGCTTTTGGTCAGACCTGACGAATGAGGGGGTGAACACTGGTGTGTAGGATCTATCTCCCATGTTGGTAATGACTAGGTCTAGGATATTGGAGCCCCTGGTGGGACAATGGATTAGTTGATCCAGTCCGTTGGAATTTATGAATTCCAAAAACTGTTGGGAAAAGGTGTTGATACCCAAGTAGTTTTCCCAGTTAATTGTAGGGTAGTTGAAATCACCCAGTATTAGGGTGTTTGGTTGTATCTTAATATTTTCCAGTATGTTTAGAAAGGTGTAGTGAGAATCTTGGGGCATGGTGGGAGATCTGTAGCAAGCTACACTTTGGATTGCAGTCTTACCTAGTGTTAGTTGCACTTGGAGAATTTCAGATGCGTTGTGTTGGGCAACTAGCCTGGAGGTGTGACTATCCTTGGTGAATATGGACACTCCTCCACCTTTGGTGTTTCGATCTTGGTATCGTGGCTGAAAAGTGTGGTAAGAGTTGTAGCCTGGTATTGCAGGGGTACTCTCTGGAGTCTTGAACCAGGTTTTAGTTACTGCACAGATATCAATGTTCTCCATTTTTAGGAGTGCCTTGAGAGAGTGCATTTTGAGATTTAGACTTCTAGCATTGAGTAGCATTACCTTCAGATTTTGCATGCTTGTATCTGTTACAGTGGTGGTTTTGTCCTTTGAACCTTGCCTAAAAAGGCACTATAGGGGTGGCAAGAGCTTTAGCCAGTAACCTGAATCCTAGGGGTGACAGATGCAGACCATCTCTGGCAAAGCATCATGGTTTGTTGATCATGTCGTCCCAGGCAGACAGATACTGGATCCCCTTTGAATGACACCAGAAGCTTAGCCAATTGTTGAAGTCAATCATTTTGTCCTTTTGAGCTTTTTTTTAAGTTGTTTCAGGTTGTACCATCTGGTGTTTAGGCCCTGCCTTTGAGATTAATTCTGTTTATTCACACTGAGTTGAATGGAGGATGGTTACTTACCACAACTGTGATCTGTGATATATAACAATAAGTGTCATGTTTTGTGCTTAATTTTACTAATTATTGGTTATTTTAATCATTTATAGCACTTTGTTATTGTCTGCTGCCTACCATTTTTACTGTATTTTATCGCTATAAACTAATCTTCACTATTATACTGAAATTGTCTGCTTTACAGGGCCTGCAAAATCCCTTTTGTTACTTTCACACTGTTTGTAAAGCATTTTTAGCTAGTTTCACTGTTTGAAAGGTATCAACTCGAAATTTTCTCCATTTGTTAAGCATCTGTTTGTTTGTTCTGATTTCCTTCCAAGGAGTGTATCATATAACTGATTTGTTTACACTTAAAAGCATTCTCTAGAGTCTCCTTCACCTTTATCTATTTAAAATTTTCATTTACTGTCTCACTGCTTCACTGTTTTTATTCTGTTATAAACATTTCTCTAGTGACGTCTGCCTAAAATAGTGTAGCTAGTAGCTGTAGCATAGTCCCAGTTCAGGTTTGCTATGGCTGAGCCTGTTTGTTTATTTGCAGTGGCAGTTTGTTTTGAATACATGTTCCAGGCCTTCTTGAATTAGCAGAAGTCTTTCTTCATTTTAGTGAAAGGATTGTGCTGATTGGCCAGTGTCTGGTAAAGGTTGACTGGAGTTGCTTGGAGTAAGCACTCATTTTTCCTTTTGTGCTTTTCTTTAAGTTGTTTCAGGTTGTACCTTCTGATATTTTGGCCCTGCTTTTGACAGGAATGTTGTTTATTTTACTGAGCTGAATTGAGGAGGGGCAATGACCATAACTCTGATCTGTGATATATAACAACAAGTCTCCTTTTTTTTTTTTTTTGCTTATTTTTACTAGTTATTTGTTATTCTAACCATTTATAGATTTATAGCACTGTTTTATTGTTGGCTGCCTGCTATTGTTTACTGTACTTTATTGCTATAAACTAATCTGCACTTCTTGTTGTTGTTGTCTTTCGGCTTTTCCCGGTTAGGGGTCGCCACAGCGGAACTCCGGTCCGCTAATGATTGACAGTAGATTTTTACAAACGCTGAGGTGCCCGCTCGACGTTTAACCTTCAACGAAGGCACGCCCATTTACGTATGTCTTTTGAACGCCCACCCAACCACAGGGAGGACATGCAGACTCCACACAGAAGGCATTCCCTGCACTCCAGCTGAGAATCGAACGGGAGAATCTCTTGCTGTGAGGCAACAACGCTGCCACTGCACCACCGCAGATGTATAAACTAATCTGCACTATTGTACTGAAATTGTCTGCCTTACAGGCCCTGTTAAATCACTTTTGTTACTGTTCCACTGTTTGTAAAGCTTTTTTTATCTAGTTTCACTGTGTGAAAGGTATAAACTGGAAGTTTTCTCCATTTGTTAAGCATTGGTTTGTTTGTTCTGATTTCCTGCCAAGGAGTGTATCATATACCTGATTTGTTTCCAGTTTAAAGCATTCTATAGAGTCTTCTTGCTTCTCAATCAGTTTAAAACTTTCATTTAGCATCTCACTGCTGTTTGTTTGCTGTGATAAACATTTCTGTATTGTTTTCTGCCTAAAATAGTGTAGCTAGTAGCTGGAGCATAGTTTCCCTTCCTCCCTATTGGTGTATTGTTCTTATACTTTGTAGCTTTGCAGTTGCCCACTTCTACTGTAAATTTGAACTGGGACATTCCTCCCAGTCCTGTGTCATTACCTCATTCTACCTAGTACAAAGAGAACATTTGGGAGGGTCAACCCCCTTAGTTTTTTAACCTTGAATTATCTCCTTCCCCCCTTTCCACTTAACTAAAAAAAAAATAACTTTATTCAGCTGCTTTTACAGTATTTATGTTTTCTCCTCCAACTCTATTACTTCATCTTGGCTTTTCTTCTACTTGTTCTCTAAAGTGTTCAATTGCATCTTCCTTGCTGCATTTATTACTGCTTGTTTTTAGCCTGTTTAAATTTTAAGTGTTATTCTAAGCATTTTAGTTTTGGTTTAAGCATTTGGGCTTTAGGCCTACCCCTTAGTTCTCCCTAGCCTCTCTGCCTCAGATTCTGACAAATATGGATGGACAATTTCCTACAGTTTCTCCTGCCAACCTGATTGATATGGGCATCCTGAGACAGTGTAGGAACTGCCTCATGTACATGGACAACCATCTAGTGCTACCACCTAGGAACACAATTTGTGAGAGAGGCAGTTACATAAAGAAGCTAGAGTCTATGCTCTGTCCCTCAGAAGCCAGTATATCTGGCACTGAAAAGGTTGCCAACAAATCACTACAACTCAAACACCACCCACAACTATCCACAACTACACAACACACACACATATATGAGGAGGTTCTCAACAAAAACCCAAACAAAGGAGACCTCAGAGGCAAAACACTTGAGGACTCTACAACACTCCACACCACATACCATGCATAGTCCACACACCAGTGTCTTGCATCCACTAAGGCCTAACCATAAAACCAACATATTAATCATAAGAGACTCCATTGTGAGACACACAGATGTGCCTCTCACCAGGATGGATTTGGAGAAAGTCACGGTTAGTTGTTTGTCAGGTGCCAGAATCTGCCATATCACACACACACTCAAGTCTCTCAACAACAGGTACTGTTATGATCCTGTCATAGTCCATGTTGGTATGAATGACTTGAGATGTACCTCCCTGGACTATATGAAGAGACACATGATTCAGCTTGCTGAATATGTGTCCCAGGCAGGTATGTCCCTAGCCTTAAGCAACATTCTACTGTCATTCAGAATGATGCCTCAATACAAACAGAAAATTAGTGACTTTAACAATTGGCTTAGTTTCTGGTGTCATTCCAAGGGGATCCAGTGCCTGATAACCTGGGAAGATATGGTCGACAGACCACAATGCATTGCTAGATATGGCTTGCATCTGTCTCACTTGGGATTCAGGTTTCTGGCAAATCTCTTGTCTCCTCCATAGTGCCTTTTTTAGGAAAAGTCATGAGCTCAATACTACCAACATAAAAATGTCAACAAAATGCAAATTAAAGGTCATGCTGCTAAATGGTAGGAGTCTAAACATGAAATTGCACTCATTGGAAACATTCTTAACCCTGGCATATGCTGACATCCGCACAGTCACAGAAACCTGGCTCAAAGCTGTGGAGAGCACCCAGGCCTTGCTTGGTAACTCATCCTTTCATACATTTAGACCACAACATGTGGGCAGCAAAGCCAAAAGAGGTGGAGTTTCAATATATATTAAAGACACACACACCTCCAGGCTGGTCAAACAGTGTAATAACAGGAGACACTCCAGGTGCAGTTAACTATTAGCAAGACCCATATTCAAATTATGGCTAGCTACAGGTCCCAAATTTGAGTCAAGATGCCCACTCCACCTATCTGGACCTCTTCAAATCTATCAAGATTCAATCATTTACCCTGATCGTGGATGACTTCAATTACCCAACCATAGATTGGAAAAACTACTCATGCCAGAACACAAATGGCCAGAGATTCCTCGTTTTATCAGTGCAAATGCCTTGGAACAGCTAGTCAATACCCCCACAAGAGGTGATAATATCTTGGACTTTGTATTAACCAACACAAATAACCACTGCAGCACCCCTATGGTATCATCTTCCCTGGTAAGATCCGACCATAAACGGGTCACTTTCGAAATCAACATCTCCCCTGACATCCCTCTAGCTAGGATCAAACAAAAAACCTTTTCCAAAGCTTATTACAACCTCCTGAGGAATGGTATAAGCAGCTTCACAACTCCTCTCCCACTGTAGGAACTGGCACCAATGTCCAAATCTACACCAAAGTACTATAAGAGCATTTATATAAATGCAGGAATCAGGAATACCTGACAGGACAAAATCATCCTCTGCAAGGAAGAGTAAATCTGTCTGGTGGACATCTGCAATAAATAAACTATATAACAAAAGGAAAAATTGCTGTCCAGGACCAAGAAGGAGCAGGTGCCCAATTGGAAGCAGTATCTCCTTAGCTTGAACAAGCAAATAAGAGCACTAGTGAAATCCTCTAAAGCCAACTTCGAGTCCAAATTGGCCACGTCTACTAAAGACAATCATAAGGCCTTCTTCACATATGTCTGCAGTCTCAAAGGAAGCACCCATATCTGTTCAGAACTGGCGGTCATGGACACCATATACACAAATGTTGTAGCTATAGCCAATCTACTGGCTGAAAGATTCAGCAAAAACTTCTCCCCTCTGTTTCCCCCATCAGTAAATCAGTACATCCCCAGTACCTGCCCCCACCCCTTTCCTCTAGGGAGCAGGTCCTTACTGCCCTCTCAAAGGCAAAAATACAGCCTCTATGGGACCCGATAACATCCTAGGCTGCATCCTACATGAACTCAGACATAGAATTGCAGCACCATTAGGCACCCCTATTCAACCAAAGCCTGAGTACTGGCTTTGCCCCAGCTGAGTGGAGGACATCCACTGTCATCCTTTTACACAAAGGTTGAGTGTCCACTGATCCAGGATGTTATAGCCTAACTAGCCTGATCTGCAAGGCCATGGAACAGTTTATCATGGACTTCATTAACAGGGACATTGGCATCTTCCAAACACTCAACCCAACATAGTTTGGATTTGTCAAGGGGAGGTCATGTCTGTTAAATCTGGATGACTTTTTTGACACAGCCACCAAAGCCATGGACAAGGAGAAGATGGTGCAGATTGCCTACCTTCGCCTGGCCAAAGCCTTCAACACTCCACTCCACTCAGGCATAGTAGATAAACTCTCTCAAACAGGCATCAATCCATATGTTACCAGATGGGTACCAAACTGGCTCACTGATAGAACCCACTTAATTAAAATAGGGGAAGCCACCTCAAGCAGTAAACTCTTAACGAGCAGCATCCCCCAGGGATCAGCCTTGGGGCCTCTGTTATTCAGGATATACGTCTCTGAGATGCAGGTCAAAACCAATGGGCTATGACTGGCCAAGATTGCAGATGACTGCAAGCTGGGTGCAGTCATCAATTCCCCAAGTGATGTGGACATCTTCTAAGAGGATCTTACCCAAACAAATTACTGGTGCCAAAAACATGGCCTCAAGCTGAATGCCAAAAATGTATCATTATCCTCTCTGGGGGAGTGACATCCCTACATATTATCACACTAATAACAATGTCCTAAGCATAAAATCAGTAGTGAGGGATTTGGGCACTCAGGTTGTTAGCACCTGACTTTTGACCACCATGTGGCTTCCATTGTACAGAAAGCTTTCTATATGTCCCACCTCATAAGTAAGGGTATCTCATCCAGGGACAAAGAGGACATAACATCCCTGTGTTCTTCCCTTATAAGGCCAGTTATTGAGTACAACACCCCCTTCAGCATGTACCTCACAAAGCACATGCAGCAGCTGGAGAGACCACAGAGAGGTTCCTCACCAGAAGACTCCGGGCCTCAAACATCTACCCTACACAGATAGGCCAAAAACCCTATCGCTCTACTCAGTTTCATACAGACTCCTCAGAGGTAACCTCTGTTTGGCATACAAAGCAATCTCAGACCCCACCTTGATGGGACTACTGCATATCCACAAGTCAAGCTCCACTTGAGCAACCCATAAGCATGACCTCAGCCTGGTCTGTGATATCAGTAGGACCTGTTGGTGGGAAAGATTTGTGTCCCAGAGACTCCCCCATCTATGGAATAGACTCCCTCGCCATATCAAGCAGAATACCTTATTAGCCCTTTTTAAGCTCAACCTGGAAAACTGGATGGGAAACAGAAAATACACTCCTGGGATTCCACCTGTGCCCTTGCTAGATAGGGGCTTTGGGTGCTGAATTGTCTAAACCAAGGATAAACACTTGACTAGGCTTATGAGGGCTTCAGAGCCAATGGCCTAGTAACCTCCTATGATCCTCTGATCCTATAGCATGTTGAGCATGACAACTCACAGCACATAGCAGCTGCTAATTTCCTCTGTAAGTTTCTAATTCTTCTTATTTCTATTAAGCTGCTCTAATCAGTAACAAATATCTACATTTACCTTTTCCCCATAATATGTACAGTAAGAGTTAATAACACTACAGCATGTTATTAATACTTCTGCTTTCCTAAACTTTCCTAGCTAGTTGTTCCAGTGACCAGATTTGCTGATCCCTGGGCTTTGTATTTGGTTCCTGTATTCCTCCATTTTCTTGTGTGGCCAGAGGGTAGTTTCTTTACTCACCAGTGGGAGTGGGGAGTACTGAGCTGCCTGTTTGTCCTCAGAGGAGTGGTTAGAGACAGAAACTAGTAATTCGTTGGCCATTTTGGGTCATTTCCTGTTTTTTCCAGCCCCCTGCTATAAAGCGCGCTTTAGCGCGGAGTTGCCACCGTTGCACACTAGAGCAGCGGCGGTTAATCAGGTTTAAACTATTCGGGCTACCTAAAGTCCACTCTTCAAATTTTCCCTTAAAACTACCTTCCTCGAACTGTACTACTGATCTAACCAGCGTATCCTAGAACTAAAAAGTTCATCTCTACTTGATTCCCAAGTAGACTATTCTCTATCTGTAAAGCCTAGCACTTGCTCCTACAGTACTTTTCACCTTGATAAAGCACTTTTGTTATAGATAGTACCCCACAAGCCTAAAACCCTTTTCTCGGTCACTCACATCCCCCAGAGTCTTTTTTTTTTTAAGTTTTTTGTCTATTCCTTCTAGCATGTCGAGGGATCAGTTGCTAGTGTCCTCTCCTGCTCAGCTGGTGAACCTGGGAATATTGATGCAATGTTACAATTGCCTCATGTACACAGACAACCCTCTCCTTCTCCCACAAAACACAAATACATGCGAGAGATGCAACTATACGGCCCAACTGGAGGCTGAGCTCTCTCAACATAGGACTGGCAAGACCAGACAGGAGGAGAAGGAAACAACACACACTATATACCCAGTCTCACATAGTACCATCCCAACCTCAAATCATACACATAAACACACAAAGACATACTCGGAGGCTCTGATCAAAAATCTACCAAAACAGCAGAGGCCACCAAAACAGACACCCAAACAACTACCACCTCAGGACACAACACATGCAACACATAGACCACACAGTCAGAGTGTCAATCAGTCACAGCCCTTAAGGACAAACACAATGCCAGACATACTCGTCATTGGTGACTCCATAGTCAGACACACTGACGTCCTGCTCACCAGACTGAGTAAGGAGAAGGTCACAGTAAGCTGCCTGTCGGGCGCTAGAATCCGCCACATAATGCAAGCACTCAGGTCTCTCAACAGCAGGTACAAGTACAACTCAGTCATTGTCCATGCTGGTGTAAATGACCTGAGATGTACCTCCTTGGACTACATGAAAAGAGACATTAAGGAGCTCTCTGATTATGTAGCCCAGGCACGTATGACCCTGACCTTGAGCAGTATCCTACCTTCACCAAGAATGATGCCACAATACAGAGATAAGATGATCAGCTTTAACAATTGGCTTAAACTCTGGTGTCATTCAAAGGGGATCCAATGTCTGTCTGCCTGGGATGACATGCTGGACAAGCCATGCTGCTTCGCAAGGGACGGCTTGCACCTGTCACCCCTGGGATTCCGGATATTGGCGAAGGCTCTTGCCACCCCCATAGTGCCTTTTTTAGGCAAGGCTCAAATTCTAAACCTACCACCCTAGAACGCAAAAAAGGAAAAAAACTAAGGGTAATGCTGCTCAATGCCAGAAGTCTCAATCTCAAGATGCACGCACTCGAGGCCCTTCTCAGTATGGAGAACATCGATGTCTGTGCTGTGACAGAAACCTGGTTCAAGGCTCCCGAGAGCACCCCAGCACTATCAGGTTTTACCTCATATCATGCGTTCCGGCCCCAAAATCCGGACAATACCAAGAAAGGAGGGGGGGTATCCATATTCATCAAGGACACCCACACCTCAAGGTTGGTGGCAACGCACGATGCATCGGAGACCATCCAGATGCAATTAACCATAGGCAAGACTGCTCTGCAATTTGTAGCATGTTACAGGCCACCCTCGCAAACTCAGGAACCTCACATGGCCTTCCTGAAAACACTGGAGGGGATAAATGTATCTCCAAACACCATCATACTAGGTGACTTCAATTACCCTAATATAGACTGGGATCACTACTCAAGCCCAAGCACTCTAGCCCAATGGTTCCTGGAGTTCATAAACTCAAATGCCATGGAACAACTAGTCACCATCCCCACAAGAGGAGAAAACATACTTGATCTCATCATCACGAACATGGGATCACAATGTTCAACACCGGAAGTATACCCCTCACTGGTGAGATCAGATCACAAACTAATCTCGCTGGAGGTCCTCATCCCGCCCCCACCTGAAATAAAAAAGACCACAGTGAAGAACTTCTCAAAAGCCGACTTCACACTTCTAAAGACTAGAGTGGTCTCCTTTAAGGCCCCCGAGCCGGCGGTAAACATTACTCAAGCCGCTGAATCACTTACAAATGCCTTCTACCAGCACCTACAGGACTGCATGGATCAGGCAATCCCAAGCAAAACAAAGACCCTTTGTACCAAAGGCAAGCGTCCAGTCTGGTGGACCCCAGCCATAAACAAACTCTACAACAAAAGGAGGAAGCTACTACAAGATAGAGCAAAATCCTTAAAAGGTAAGACACCTTTGATCATTATAAGTAAAAAACTAAGAGCTCTCATAAAATCATCCAAAGCAAATTTTGAGAGAAAAATAGCTAAGGACTCAAAAGACAATCATAAGGCCTTCTTTAGCTATGTTAGAAACCTGGGAGGAAACTCCCAGATATGCTCAGAATTAGTTCAAAATGATGTGAAGATTACTGATCCTACAGACATTGCCAACATGCTGGCTGACAGGTTCAGTGCAAACTTCTCCCAAAAGGGGGGATATCTATACCAAAGGATTGTAGCCCCCCAAACATCTCTAACGCCCAGGTGAGAACTGCTCTCTCCAAGGCAAAAAACACAGCATCCATGGGACCAGATGGTGTCCCCGGCTGTGTGCTCCACAAACTCAATGAGGAATTAAACCCGCAGTTAGGACAGCTGTTTAATCTTAGTCTCACCTCAGGATACGTACCCAGGGAGTGGCGACGCACTGTGGTCCCACTTCACAAAGGCGGTGCCTCCACCGACCCTGGAAATTACCGTCCCATTAGCTTGACAAGCCTTATCTGCAAAGCCATGGAGAGGATCATAATGCAACTCATAAATAAAGACATAGGGAACTTGCAGACTTTGGATCCAACCCAGTTTGGCTTTGTCCAAGGCAGATCATGCCTTTTAAACTTGGTTGACTTTTTTGAAACAGTCACCAAGGCCATTGATGAGGGAAAGGCAGTCCATACAGCCTACCTCGACCTGGCAAAGGCCTTCGATACAATACCCCACTCAGGTATCATTGAAAAACTCATCAACTTAAATGTAAACCCATACATCACAAGATGGGTTGCAAACTGGCTAAGTGACAGAACCCACAGGGTCAGAGTTGCTGGCGCCATGTCAGACTCAAAGCCTGTCACAAGTGGTGTCCCACAGGGCTCAGTCCTGGGACCACTCTTGTTCGGCATCTACTTTTCTGAAGTACAAGCAAACACAGGAGGGTTATGGCTGACAATGTTTGCAGATGACTGCAAACTGGGCGCCATAGTCGAAAACACATCTGACACAGATAGCCTTCAGAAGGGTGTCACAGAAATGGATAACTGGTGCCAGAGCCATGGCCTAAAGTTAAACGCCAAGAAATGCATAGTCATACCCTTCGGGAAAAACAAGGTTACCCCTAGCTACCATATAGGTGGCAATCCACTGAGCACAGAAGAAGTTATCAGGGACCTGGGGACCCAGGTTGACAGTAACCTTTTGTTTGACACTCACGTTGCTAAAGTAGTTAGGAAAACCTTCTACATTGCCCACCTGATCATGAAGGGATTCACATCTAGATCAAGGGAGGTCATCGTCCCCCTATACTCATCACTCATCAGACCAATGATTGAGTACAATGCCCCATTCAGAATGTATCTGACCCGACACTTGCAGCAGCTGGAGAGGCCCCAAAAGTTCCTCACCAAAAGGATAAAGGGTCTCAAAAATATGTCTTATGCTGCCCGACTGAAAGAACTCCAGCTCTATTCAGTCGCTTACCACTTGCTCAGAGGTGACCTGTGCCTGACATACAAGGCCATGTCAAACCCAGATTTGATGAACATGCTTCACCTCAAAAAATCTAGATCCATCAGAACTACAAGGGCGGGAGACTTAAACCTTGACACGGTTATTAATAGGACGTGCTGGAGGGACAGATTCATCACCCAAAGACTCCCTATGCTGTGGAACAAAATCCCGGTACATGTGAGGCAGAGCACCTCGCTGGCCTTGTTCAAGAGGAATCTTGACCAATGGATGGGAGATCGCAGATATACCCCAGGGATTACCTCAGTGTCACTGCTAGACAGAGGCACAGCAAAATAATGGGCATAGTTTCTTCAAACTAAAGGGGTGGCGAAAGCCACAAAACTATGGGCTAGGCTTATAAATGCCCTCAGGCAGATAGCCTAGTATGAACCTATGAACCTATAATATTCAACAAAATGTAAGCAAATTATATGTCAGCAACAGCTCAATAAAAACATTAGGATAGCTTTTGTTTTACAAATTCTTTACTTCTAAGAAAAGAAAAAAAAATGATGCTATTTTAATTAGATTTCTCACATACTGTATATACTTGAAAACTTGAAAAAAGAAAGAAAAAAAAAGTTCATTTCTGTTTTCACTGATGTGAATAATAAACTTTGACCTAGATTTTCTTTAAATCAGCTTCATAAATGACCTGTGGAAGGAATGTTACATAGGAACAAAGAAAACAAAATCATCCAAACTTTAACACTTCTAATTAGCACATTAGTTAGCCCAGTAAGGGGCATACTAAGCAAATTTGAACAAGCAAAATAAAATTTTTAATTTATACAGACTTAAAGGTACCAATTCTACTGCTTATACTTTAATGGCATTCTCTTACAGGAAGTATTTGTTTAGCATTTAGAAATACATTTATAAGTTTAGTTAAATTAAATATATTAAATATTTCACTGTAAATAGAGTAAAACAGTAGAACTAATTATTTATATTCCTCATCATGAAAAATGTTTTAGTTTAAAATATAAATGCATACATATGTTTTGAAGCTTAAAATCTAGTGCAAACCTTTTACTTAAAGTGCAAATCTATTGTTTCAGAAAATAAAAGTCCTGAAGTCAGAGAATAAAAGTTACTTATTTTTATGCTTTGTAATTTTAGAAGCAGTGTTCCAAGAATTCAGTTCACTTTCTCTCTTGGGGGATATACTGTTCCCCTGCATTCTTTCAGTATTATTAAGGATTTAATTTCTATTAACAAAAGTAAATGCTTCTTACAGCATGTCAAATATGTTGGCTTATTCAGAACAAAATAACTTGATCTTTGCAGGAAACATCAAAGTGGCTTTATTGTTGTTCTTTTTAAGTTCCTTGGTCAGTGGTAAACAGGATTTTGTTTTACTCATTAGTTTACTGGAATAATCATTGTCATATCTGACTATATGTTCACCTGTTTTAATAGGTGGGCTGGACCTTGCTGTTTTTAATATTTGATCTTTTTCTAAGCTAGACATAAACTTAACTATAATTGAATGTGGAGGTGAGTTTTCCTTTTTCATGGATCTATGTGTTCTTTCAATTCTAAAAGATAACGTTTCAGGTAGATTTAATGTTTTATGTAGCCAGGTTGTTAAAAAGTTTATTATGTTGTCTCTCTCATACTTTTGAGGTTATTTTATCTCAGTCTATTTTCTAAATCATCTACTTTTTTCTATGGGAAAGTTATTTTGTTTTAAAAGAAATTTAATCTGAGACACATCATCACTTATTCTCCCTTCATAATTATTTGGAGATTCTTCCATACTGCTGATTTGTACACTTTGTTGTATCATAAGAATTTCTAAATGTTCCATCTTCTTTCTGGTCTCTTCTTTGAAAATATCTAGTTTGGCATCCAGTTTGCCTGTTTTTAGTAATATATTCTGCATACCAGATATTAATGACTGTATTTTTTTAAAACAAGAATCCTGAATACTAGTTCTTGAGTGATTCATGCTGAAGTCTCTTCTCTCTTAACAAAGAAGTTGAAATTCTAACCAAAAAACTACCGTTTTTGAAAATTTGAAGCTATGTTAGCTAACAAGTATCTCCAAAGTTTTAAATTTTGATTTTATTTTCTATCAGAGAAAAGTTTTCAGTCACACAGCTTTCACCAGTTGCATCACTCAGTTAGCCATCATGGCCATGCCCCTTTTCTCTCCATTCCCGTTAACACTCCACTAACATCTTCTCTCTGGGCTGTCTCTGTGCCTGGAATGGAAACAGGAAGTGGTCACTCAAAAATGGGTCGCACTAGCAACAATGTCGAGTAGGGGGGTTCCCCGGAGCCCTTGCCAAATACCACCTCAGGTCTCCCCCTGAAAAGAGGCTACTAACCTAGTTACTGAAGTATAAGTAAAATAAAAGATAGACTTGCAATTTGCATTAATTATATAGATGAAGATGATTTAAGTGGACTGTTTGACTCCTATATGCATTATTTACTAAAATGAATTTTTAGATTGACATCAACATTTGTGAGTGGAGGGTTTCTTCAAGCTGTGATGCATGTCAATATTTGATGCCTTGAACTACTGCTCCACTAATTATTTTGACCAGCCCCTACTCTGTGTTTGTAGTACTACATCACTGCTCTGCCTGCAATAAGCACTGGCCATTTTCATGAAGAAATTCTGGGACCTGGGTAGCTGTTTTAGTTAAAGCAATACACTGTAGTGGAACATATTTACATTGCCACTGTAATCTCCAACTTTCAACCCCCTCTCCTCCATTGCTTTGTACTTCATTGTTTATTAAGTATAAAATACACATTTCAGTGTACTTATCCCACAAAACCAGTTACTTCTTCAAATAGTTTAGCCTGTGCAGTATATCAGAAACTAGAAAAAACATGTTTAGTCCCTTCAAGTAGTTTAGTATGTGCAGTTCTCCAAAATTTCAACTAAATTAAGCTACTTAGTCACATTTACTTTGCAAATGTACTTATCCATTTAATAGTTCAAACATTGGATATTATGGAAAGTTAGGTAACTTCTTTCCCTTTGTTGTCAGCCTTTTTGCACTTGGGCTCTTCATGCAGTATATGTGTTTTCTGATAAGTCTCTTATTTAACAGAAAAAAACCTATTTTGTGAAGGGAAAATATTTGCCTAATTTGTAAGCATCTCTGCTAACTATTTGAAATGGTGAGACCCACTAGAGTGTGTACCAAAATATGGAGACTGAATGGCTGAAAAAATGGACTTACACACATTAATTCCAAGTTGACCATTTTCTGTAATATTCTCTTTTCTCAGAAATATTTTCATCTCAGAATTGGTATATATAAGTTTGGGGACATGGTGGACTTGCCACTCACATCAGGAGGGGGAAGGGGTGTATGCCTCCCCTGCAAAAAGTTGTTTAATAGAGAAGAGTAATGTTCAAGATTCATCATTTTTCTAGAGTTTTGGCTTGTTTTCATATTGTCAGCGGTTGGCATTTCAAGTGCAGACATTTCTAAGGAGTCAGCATCTCTCTCACCTAAAACCACATACAATGATCATCATACACTCACATCCTCTCCCTTATGCCCACCATATTTGCAGCAAAACCCCATTAAAATGTCATACACTGAGACTGTAAAACGTTCTCTACAAAAGCCTCCTAGAACTACAGTTGGAATTGTGGAACAGGTGATGAATAAGGGACTACTGCTAGTACAAGCTGAGAACATACCATAATATGGGTTTATTTGGAAAAAAAGAAATGCATCATAGATGGAGTCAGATATATTAGAAGTTAAGTGTGCATTAATTTAAAAATGAGAAACTGGATTGGTGTCAGAAGTAACTGTCCAAATCTTCTCCTCCATGCACATCTGCAGCATTAAATAACAAAGATTTAGACTGCTCCCAATCTTGTACTCATTTGCACTCTGCTAACAAAAATGTCTTAGTAATGGGTGACCTAGTTGTTAGGTATATATATTTTCCACTCACAGGACTCGACAAGAACAAGGTTACAGTCAGTTGTCTTTCACATGCCAGGAGCCATGATGCTACAAGGGTCCTAAAGAATATTTCCCATGGCAAATGTGACTATGACATAGTAGTGGTCCATGCAGGACTTAATCAACAAGGACGCAAAACCTTGAGGGATATGCAGAGATGCATGTCAGAACTTTCCATGCATGGGACAAATGCAACTAGGACTTTGGTCCTGAATAAAATCCAACCATCTCCAATAATGATATCTAGATATAAGAAAAAGATAACTGGCTTCAACAATTGGCTGAATAGTTGATTTTATTTTATTTTTTTTGGGTGGGGGCTGTAATCCAGTATTTGTCAGCATGGGATGAGATGCTTAATTGTCCAACTTGTTTTGCAGAAGATGTCCTGCACTTTTTGTTCAAAGGCTTTCACATACTGGCTAAAGTTTTTACTGTCCCACTGTGCCTATTCATCCAGCCTTCAGTTACAGGGTGTTCCAGCATAGCAAATATAGCAAATTCAGCAAAGTTATCAATCCACAATTTGAACCATATTAAAGTGTTGCTTATTAACAACAGAAGTCTTACCAACAAATGGCTTGAGCTTGAGGATGTAACACATCAATGTGTATGTAATTATGGATATTTAGTTTAAAATGTGTATGCCTTCAGTCCTGATGTTAACTGCAGTACCATATCCATATTTGCCAAGGATCATGTCACCTCCACACTGATTCCCAGAGACTCACAAACAGAACCCATAGAACTCTATATCACCATAACTAAGGTAAAATACCAATGTATACCTGCTACAGGAAAACCTGCATGCCCCAGATTATCATGGTTGATTCCTGAAATGGTTCAAAGAACTCCAAAATAACAGGAACTCCATTAATTTGGGAGACTTTAACTACCTTTCAGTTAACTGGAGCACTTACACCTTAAGAATAGGGTATGTCCAGATGTTCTTGGACTTAATTAACAAATATTCCCTGAAAAAAATAATTAATAAACCTGGCAGAGAGCACAATATCCTAGATCTGGTCCTCACCAACATAGCCTGTACATGCACCCGCCCCCTGGTCTCTCCATCCCCAGTTGAATCAAACAATAAGTTTCTACCATTTTACTTCAAGATCTCCAAAACCCATGAAATCAACACCTCTAAATATAAAGACTTCATGTAGGCAAACTTTGTATAATTATAAGACATAATCACAAAATTCACCTATGACAGTGCCAGCTTTTACACTGACATGGAATTTAGCTTTGCAAAGGAGTTCTACTCTCATGTAGACAAATGTATATAATTAGCAGCCCTTACCAGACCAAAATACAGTGGGAAATTGAAAAAACAAACCATTCTGGTGGTCAGCAATGTAAATAAACTTTACAACAAGAAACAAAAAAGAACTCCGTAAATTGTACAGCAGCTCCAAAATTCCTCATAATAATGTTAGTATAAAAAATTGAGTCTACTACAATTGCTTACATGCTAATAGCTCATTACACAAATGCTGTCTGCCACTTGCCCTAAATAACAAGTGCCCTAACTCCCATTAGCCTGATCTTAGTTAATGATGTAGTCATCCCACCACTTGTCCCTACTGAACTGCACTGCTTAGTCCAACCAGAACCATAACTCTAATCCTAAAATTCATATCTGGTCCTTAACCATAACCATAGCACACCCCTTCCTAACTCTGACGCCCACAAGTACTTCTGAACCCTAAAAATTCACTGCCACTCCTTAAACCTAACACTTCCTTCATGTTCCCTAAACCAAAAGTCCTTGATCCTCTGTAACCCTAAAATCCTCTCCCTAAACCTAAATCTCCCCCTCCCTAAACCTAAATCCCCTACCCAAATGCTACCTGATACCCAAACCTGCACTAACACTTCCTATTCATGGCTGCTGAACTCACCTTGCTTGAACCTGGCTTCTGTGTTTGGGAGAGGTGCAGTTGCACTACTTTCCTAGCATGACTACTGCAGCTCACCTTTAAACATAGTTGATTTGACCATCATCTGCCAGCCATGCAAGATACAAGACTTCTAAGTCTATTGCTGCTGCATAGCGTTCTTTGAGAGCTTAGGAGATAGGTACTTACAATAGACCCATACAAAAACATTACTAGGGAACTTAATAATAATATTAGGAGTGTGACACCTCTGCACTTGCCCAGTAATCAAGGAGCCTCAGTCCTCACCACTAGCAGCAGTGAGGGACGTACACATTGGGAGGATGACAAGTGCACACACAGTAAAGTACAGTTTCCCTTAAGAGCACACAGAGATCACACTCAGCCTGAGGCTGGTTTATCCCGCTTTCTCCAGATCCCCCTTAAGACTCCCCACTGTCACAGCTATAGGGTTAATATCTCAGCCGAGCGGTCAAGCCAAAACCTCCAGTACCCTCTCTGTCCAACCAGTGCTTCATGTCCCTACCCAAGTAGCTGATACACACACTTTGAGATTTGATTTATATACAAACACATGCACACTCCTGGGAAAGGCTGGCACAGGATTTCTAGCTATGCTGCCTTCTGCCCAGACTAAAAAGTAGTTATCACTGCCACCAACCAACTCTTTATCAGCTCTATAAGGCCCTTACAAAGGGTGCCCAATCTTACTGTGTAATGTTACTATTATCCAAATGGTAAGTGTGACCCTGGCCAAGGCTATTTAGGAATGGCCTATACAGTGTCACCAAATACATATGCAAGTATTCTAAGAGCTTAAATATCTCAAAACAAACCAGCCACAATTAATATTTAATAATAAATAATAAAAGAACAAGACAATACTCAATCAATACATTAACTACAGAGTTCAGAATCACAGGAAGTATTTTAAAAGAACATTTCAGGACAGTCTCAAATAAATACAGAAACATCTAAACTAAGCTTACTATAGGCCTATCTATCTCTAAAAGAGATACTATGCCTAAATCTTACTTACAGAGCAACACACAGACAAAAGTGCTGATGAGTGGGATGTTTTCAGGTCCAAAGACAAATACAAAATGCCCAGTCTCTGAGAGAGTTCCCAAATTAATATCAAACATTACTGCTGGGTTAGCCAAGATGACATCATTCTTTGTCACCTGCCTTCAGTTCTCAAACTAACAGAAACTTAACCAAATTTACCATTTCTCTATGAAAAATACATATGTCTCAGATATTTGCCTAGAACTGAAAGTCATAAAATAATTAAGCACTTTTACGTTTGAAACCTAGCCATTACTTCTGTTTCAAGACAATAGGAAAACCACTAGCTCTTGACATTGTGTCTGTTTGCTGCACTGAAACTGAGATAACAGAATGGTAAAACAATTTCCACTTATTTTCTTGAGGGTTTGCAAGTTAACTGCATCTTCCAGCTTCTACTATTAACACATACATTTGCAAATGTATATACATTTCCATTCTTTTCCAGCAGGGTACACTGTGGTTACATTCCTGAAGCTCAGAACATAACATGCAGTTCAACACACACTTTTGCACTATAGCTTAATATACACATAACATATAACTCTCTTACATTTGCAAGACAAGCATATGAATCATATTACTAGTCACAAATGACGTATGATTATTTACAAAATTCTGATAGCTGGGCTGGCAGTGTCACAAGGAGTAGTAAAGCAACCAGCTAGATTCTGAAGCTAAAGATGACAACATATTCTTTGTTAGCTGGATTAGGAAACTATGAAACAGTGCCAAACAGTGTTCAGAATATTTCCTAAATTTAACCACTTACTCCAGCCTAACAGATATCACCAATATACTAGCAAGCATATGTATTGCAAACATCACTCTCAGAACATTTATGCAGATTCCACATATGCCTGAATTCAGTAACCCCTTGTTATCACTAAGGAGCATGTTCTGAAAGTGATATCAATATTGCTTCCATGGGACAAGACAATATACTATAATGCTAAATAATTATGCCAAGCGTGCTCTTACCAAATATCTCCTCAAAGTGTTCAAACTAAGCTTAGTCACAAGATTTGTCCTGAATTATGTTGCACTACAGTGGACATACCTCTTCATAAGGGTTGTCCTACCATAGATCATAGTAATTATAAAGCCATCAGTCTTATGTGCTTGTTCTGCAAAGCTAGAGAAGTGTGTCATATCGTATCTGATTAATTACAATATCAAAAATCTTATTAGGCAATACCCTCAGCAGTTCTGTTTCATCAAATGAAGACATTGTCTATTAAATCTAGTTAATGTCTTTGAAATGGTCAGACAGACTATGAAAAGTAGCCATGCTGCTCACATAGTGCTTCTTGATCTTACCAAACCATTTAATACCCTACACCATGCAGACACTGTAAGTAAACTAAATAATTTAAGTATAGATCTTTATGAAATAAGAGGAATAGAAAACTGACTAGAAGATAGAACCCACATAGTTGCATGGCAGGTGCTTTATCTGAAAGTATGAAGATAACCAATGTAGTCCCTCAGGGATCTGTATTGAGACCCCTCTATTTTAACATTAACTTCTCTGAGATCCAATCTGAAAATCAAAACCTCTAATTGTGTGTTTTTTTATCAAGGGAACCCTTGACACCTGTACCATTCAGAAAGAACTTAATAGCACTTCATAGCAAGTAAACTGAAAACAAAATTAAATTAAAGTAAAAAAAGTGCAGCATCGTTGAATTTGACAAAAGCAGCCTGTATCCTTAACTTATAATCCAGACAATATTGCCCTACTAAAAGAAAATGTAATTAAGAATATTGTTGCCTGAACTGACAGCTTCCTTGACTTCAATCATGTTACAACTGCAGTCAGAAAATTCCTATACTTAGTAAAAATGATAGCCGAGGGTATATCATCTAGAACTAAAGATCTCATCATTCTATTATATTCAGTATTGGTTAGATTAATTAGAAAGCACAATGCCCCCTTCAGAAAGTACCTCACTCTGAATAGCAAATAGCTAGAGAAGCACCAGAGATTTCCAATCGAGAGGATTTCAGACTTAAATATCATGAGCTGCCAAAAGAGGCTAGAAACACTATTCTTTTGCTCAGTATTTTATCAGTGCTTGAGACGTGATCAGTGCCTTGCTTACTGTGCTGTTAGAGACCCTGTTGTCCTTGATCTCCCATATTTCCACTAATTGCTTAATAAACACCATATACAAGAACCTAAAGCTTCACTGGCAGATAAACAGAACATAATGGAGAGGTCACTTTACTATATAGTGCCTCCCCTTTCTGCACTATGCTGCCCTATAGGCTAAGCTGTGTGATACATTACCATAATTCAAATGAAATATGAACAACTGGATGAATCTCCTCAAATGTATCTTGGGACTAAATGGCCTATCTTTTCTTGAGAATGGGATGTACAGCCAGAAGTGATTATTATCAAGGCATTGATGGTTGAGAGATTAAATTGCCTTGAAAATTCTATGAATTCTTTGAATCCTATAATAAATTAAGGAAAGTTCTGTTCTATTTGTCAAATGTGTTGTGATAATTTAAGGCTTTGACAGGCCAAGTAAAAAGTCTATATAGATTCCCCATTGTCAAACTAGGAATAGGTGGAGATAAAAATGTGAAAAGAGCAGATTTGATATTGTGACTAGAAGAGAACACACGTTCTAAAATCGAAATAGCATTGCAATCATTAAAGTACTTAAACAGTTGCAAATGGATACACTTTCCTGGACTGTATGAATTTAGAGTGATTTGCCTTCGTGGATGGAAATCATAATATCTGATTTCCATATCTTAGAGATGTAGGTTTTTGTAAATGACCCATTTAAAGGTAGTTAAACTGACTAGCATAGTGCATTTGCAAATATTGTGAGGAAATTTGTTATCAAACAATCAGATGTTAAGAAGATGATTTTACTTTTTTTATGGAGATTTATATACCACTTTTAGAAACTGGTAAGAGCCAGAATGTGGTACAATTAGTATTTGTGGGATCACTTATATCTGGTTGGGGATACTTGAGATGCTGTGTTTTGTACAAAATATGAACAGAATTCCATGACAGTTTTAAAGGATGATGCTTAAGAACATGGGATGGGATGTTGCATTTCCACAGGATTTAGAAGCTTGAACATACTTTATTTGAACTGTATGGGATATATTCTGCAAATATTTTGTTGTGTTGAAAAACATTGTTGTTTACTACAGACAAGGTCTAAGTTTACTTCACTGCACTGGAGAAAGTATCTATCTGTACTCTCCCTGTGTGCTTGAACATTTAATTAAACCATTGATCAAGGGAGGTAGGGTGGTCTTGGTTTTTCTATGTCTCATTGAGGCTAGCAAGTTTAGCATTGTTAGAAGTGAATTGTGAAATTTACAGCAGTATTACACAATAGGTTACAGTTTATGCATTCAAAGATTGTTATAAACAATAAGGGTTTGTAAAGATTACCATTCTTTTTTGTATTTCATTTTTATTCTGACAGGGAAAGGTAAGATGGTTATAATTATGCACATCTGACATCTGACATTATGCCTACTTGGCTGATTTTTTTGTGCTTAGTTGCAAATAACCATCCAGTGATCCAATTTTAGACGTGTTGTTAGTTCTAGTAGTCAAAGAAACAAGTTACATAAGCCAAAAGACTATGTTTTGAGATGAGTGAACTCAGTGATGGCAAGCCTGCAATTGACGTCAAAACCTGACATACTTATGATTTCACATTTAATATTACTAGACAGCCAAAGTAGTTCCTAAGCAGTTGTATGCTTAGGCAATTCTGGGAGCATGCAGATACAACCTACAACTAGTAGTCTGCATTATTATTTGTAATTGTAGAACCACAGACACTCCTACTATTAAGAAAGGCAATAATGGGTTTAAGTACACAGGATAGAGTTAAGGTAATGGTGATGTCACCTGACCCTTTGCAGTTGCTGTCATATACATATACGTTATACACAAGCAGTAATATTTCTCTGCCTTTAATATGTAGTCCTGTCATTAACTCATTCGCTGCCACTTTGTCAGGTTTGGGATTGACTGATCTGGTCATAAAGGTAAAGACTTTGTTGTCTATCCTTTGTGTATAAACATGCACAATTTTGCACTTATGTATAGCTTACATAGTGTCAGATGGGTGAGACAAAAAGACATTTGTGTCGACTGGTTCTGGATGCCATTTGACTCTTTCTGTTAGCTGATAAAGCAGTCATTTACTACACGGAAATGTCACAATAGTGAAACTCAAAAAGACTGACCACAAAAGGTTGAATCACATAACATCATGGCTATGTGCTACCAGCGGTCTATTGAAGTACTGCAGGGACTGTTGTTTTCCCCTCTTCTTACTGTAGTGCCATCATGTCAGTATGTGTAATTAGCAGGGGATGTGGGGGTGCAGATGGGCTTGCCCCCTTGCAAAGATGCTGCTTTTTTTTCAAAAACGTTTATTGAATTATCACTTGTGACATAGGCAAATTTACATTCATATAAAAGTAATCAAACTATATTAACATAACAAATTTTGTATGTTTTGGGCATTGTGTATGTTTTGATGTTCTGTGGTCAATGATTTTTGTTTGATATTGTCAGATTTCTATATATTGAATGTTGTCCACTGATAAACATGCATAACATAATGATGAAGAAAGGTTTCTGTGTCTTTAATTTGTGTTTTCATTTAGGTTTTTACTGTTGGCATTATACTGAAATGGCTACTTAGGTATGATGGCTAGAGACTCTATGTTTATGCTTTTAAGTTTTATGTAGAAGCAATTCTAATCTTATGAGCTAATGTTCAGATAATGTCAGATGGGACAGAGAAAGTTATATTGGTGGACACTGGTTTTAAATGTGTGTAAATGTGCATTAGTCCACTAGGCCACTCAGCTCTCTCTTTGATATTTATGATTGGCTTGGTTACTGGATCACTCTTTCTGAATACCAGAATGTAATATACACTGGAAGTAGTCTGAGTTTATGTAGTTGTGAGCATTTAAATGTACTCGAGATTATTCCACTCATATAAAAGTGTCTGAGACATTTGTTCTGTGGAGGCAGTAGCATAGCTCCTATATGGTGTGGTTAGATAGATAATACTCAGGTCAGTAGTTTTGCTTTGGAATACTATATGCCAAAGTGTTCTTAAATATTTTGAGGTTGGGGTTGGCATAATGGTTAAAATACTAGCAGCTGTTGGTGGTTTTCTTTTTCGTTATAGTATAATGGTAAAAGTGTTTGCCCCATAGACATGAGGTACAGGGTTTGATTCTTACCCCAGATAGAAATTGGCTAGGCTTAAAATTAACCAAAGGGGAGTTAGCCTAATACTTACTGTGACAGTCCCTTCTCCAGGCCTGTAATCAAGGATCCTCAATCCGCATCACTGACACTGGTGAGGGATGGCCACTAGGAGCAAAGATGGATACACACAGTATTTTCAGATGCAGCTGTCTGCAGCAAGTACAATTTCCCTTAAGAGCACACAGGGAGCACACTCCAGACCTGGGACTGGACTCTCTTTCTGTCTCTGCAGGCTCCATACAGGGCTCCACACTGACCACTTTGGAGGTCTGTGTCCCTGTTCCTAGTACTGACACACACTTGGATATTTGATTTTCACACATACACACATGGGAAAGGATGGCACCGATTTATCAGCTATGCCCCCACTGCCCAGACTTTGAAGAAATTACACTGCCACCAGTCAGCTACACTAAGACTCTTACAAGGATACCCAGTTATACTGATTAAAATTAATGCCAATACAAATGATAGAGTTTGACCAATGCAGCAGGGCTTTTAGGAGAGGCCATAGTGCTGCTAAAATAGGCATAGTTTTTCTCAAGATGTTAAAAGTATTCTCTAAAGGACCAGCCACAATGAAAGGTATAGAAATACTTAGTAATAAATAATAAAATAGAAAACATGACAATACTGAATATCTAGTTATAATAAACACCAGAGTTTCAATCACAGGAGATATAAAAAATAACACAGCTGGATAGATTCACACAGATGCAGAAAAACAACACTTAACTAATCTCTCTATATTTTCCCGACTGACTAAAGAAATACTGTTCCCTGGTTACTTACTAAAGCAAGGCAAGATGATGAGTGCTGAGTTGCTTACTACAGCAAGGCAAGATGAGATATGTGGATGTGTGAGATATCTGTAAGAGATCTTTCCTATCAGGTTTCAAAGTGCTGCTGTGAGAGTTCTGAAATATATCTCACTAATATCTAAAGAATCATTTTAGTGCTGGTTATATATAGAATGACATCGCATCTTGTCATCTGACTCTGGTACAATACATAACCAGAGATTTGTTAAGATCTGTTGTAGCATTTGAAAGCTATAACACAATTTCAAAAACTTCCATCCTTCCAGGGTAGCAATTAGTTCACCCCTAAGGACAATGCAGTAAAATTTATAGTCCTGTTTTTTAAGACATTTTTGTCTCTGGCTGTAATCAGACCTGAAAGATAAAATCTTGATGGCCTAAACTAACCCATTTAATTTTCAACCTATTTTTCAAAAGTAGCTTGACTGAGATTAACCTCTTCCCTTTCAGAATTCTCTGTGAAAACATATACATCTAACTAGTTACAATAATACTGTTTGATATACATATATTTATCTTTTCTGTCCAGTAGGACCCACTGTTGATGCATTTTTACCACAAGCAACTTTATAAATATATTTTTAAAACAAGCATCTGTATAAACCAGTATGATAGTAAAATTCTTTACAAAACTCTGGGTAGCTATGCTGGCATATGTTACACATGCACTGGCATACTCTTCCTGGCACAGATGGCACTACCTCATATCATCATACTTACCTGTGATACTGAGGACAGGCTAACTGCTTATGGATTAAGGGTTAGCATAATGGTTAAGATATTTAGCTCACAGACACAAGGTACAGAGTTGATTTTCACATTTGAAGGAAATTGGATAGGCTTAAAATGGCTCACAGGAGCTGCTAGCCAAGCACTTTTCTATGAACCTCAAAGATATAAAAGAAGATGTTACATGGACAGTAGGATGGTGTTTACCTTCTGAGGGCATGCAGCTCGTTACATGTGGTTGCTACAAATAGAAGAATGTGTAGATGAATAAATGAAAGAATATGATTATGAGGAGTGAGGCTTTTAAGTAGCAGTATGTTAGTTATTTTAGAATCATATGTAATTATTTAAGAGTTATGTTTTTATTATCATAGGCTTTAATGTCTAACTAAAACCTTTAGTAATTTTCATGTGTCCTTACTCCTCCTACCACCCAACACTACAACCTGTTAGAGATGCACTTATATAGCCAAACTGGAAGCAAAGCTCTCTTCACCCAAGACTGGACTAGATAGTCAAGAGGAGAAGTTAAACACTTGCACCACACCACACTCATCACATAGTCCCTCAAAACCTAGACCACCGAAACACACACATAGCAACACAAAACACACACCTACATTTGCAGAGGCTCTCAATAAAAATCTGCTCAAGCAACAGAGACCTCCAAAGCAGAAATGCATGCAACCTCCACTCCCCAACACAACCCAAATGACACATAGCCCACAAACTCATTGTGTCACTCAATCACAGCCCATAAGGCATAACAACATACCCAACACACACTAGTCATAGGTGACTCTATAGTTCCACTCAGCAGGCTAAACAAGGAGAAAGTTACTGTCAGCTGCCTGTCAGGTGCCAGGATCCACCACATAATACACGCACTGAGGTCAGTCCACAAGTACAAATATAACTCTGTCATTGTCCATGTTGGTGTGAATGACCTGAGACGTACCTCCCTGGACTACATGAAAAAAGACATGGAGGAGCTCTTTGATCCTGTAGCCCAGGCAGGTATGACTCTAGCCCTGAGTAGCACCCTGCCATCACCCAGAATTATACCACAGTATAAGGACAAAATGATTGACTTCAACAATTGACTAAGCTTCTTTTGTCATTCTAAGGGGACCAGTATCTGTCTGCCTGGGTTGACATGATCGACAGACCACAATGCTTTGGCAGAGATGGCCTGCACCTGTTGCCCTTGGGATTCTGGATACTGGCTAAGGCTCTTGCCATCCCTATAGTGCTTTTTTAGGCAAGGTTTAAATGACAAATTCACCACTGTAACAGGTACAACATGCAAAATCTGAGGGTAATGCTACTCAATGCTAGAAGTCTAAACCTCAAAATGCATTCACTCAAGGCACTCCTTAAAATGGAGAACATCGACATCTGTGCAGTGACAGAGACCTGGTTCAAGGGGTCCAGAGAGCACCCATGCATTACCAGGCTATAATTCATACCACACCTTTCGGCCACCTAACCTGGACCGAAACACTAAAGGTGGAGGCGTTTCCATATTCAATAAGGATATCCACACCTCCAGGCTAGTTGCTCAGCATAATGCATCCAAGATTATCCAAGTGCAACTAACTCTGGGCAAGACCGCAATCCAAATTGCCCACCATGCCCCGAGATTCCCACTCCTCATTTCTTGATACACTGGAAAATATTAGGGTGCAACCCAATACCCTAATAATGGGTGATTTCATCTATCCCACCATTAACTGGGAAAACTACTCATGTACCAAATTTTTGGCTCAAAGTTTTCTGGAATTCATAAATTCCAATGCCTTGGATCAACTTATCCACACCCCCACCAGGGCTGCAATATCCTAGACCTGGTCATTATCAACATGGGCGACCGGTGTTCCATACCAGAGGTCATTTTCTTGTTGGTCAGATCCGACCACAATCTAATCAGCCTAGACGTCCACATCCTGTCCCCACCCTCCACTAGGGAAACCAACGTAAAAAATTTCTCCAAAATCAACATCACACTTCTTAAGATGGAAGTGTCAAACTTCACGACACCCATGCAGATGGACAATAGAGGTATGACTGCTGAATCCTACACATATGCACTTTATAAGCACTTACATGAGTGCATGGATCGTGCTATCCCTAACAGAACCAAGATGCTATCCTCCAAAAAAAGGAAGCCAATCTGGTGGTTTCCTGCCATAAACAAACTCTACAACAGGAGAAAGAACCTGTTGCAAAAAAGAGTAAAACCCCATGACTGGAAAAACTCCCTGGTCAGCCTCAGAAAGAAGCTGAGATCCCTCATAAAATCCTTCAAAGTTAGTTATGAAAACAAAATTGCCACTGATTCTAAAGACAAAAGCAAAGCATTCTATAGCTATGTCAAGAATCTCAATGGCAAAACTGAGATCTGCTCTGAGTTATAGCACAATGGCACTATATATACAGAACCAACTGATATTGCCATCATCCTGGCAGATAGGTTCAGTGCTAACTTTACCCCCCCCTACCACGTAAAGGGCCCATCTCTATACTGGAAGAATGCAAAGTTTCTGTAATCATGGCTGCACAGGTAAAAACCACACTCTCCAAAGCCAAGAACACAGCATCCCTGGGACCTGACAACATCCCATGCTGCGTTCTACATGAACTACAGAATGAACTGGCACCCCACCTAAGCATCATGTCCAATCATAGCCTTACCTCAGGCTTTGTGCCCACTGAATGGTGCACAGCAACAGTTATCCCACTCCACAAAAGGGGAGCCATCACGGATGCCGGGAACTACTTCCTCATTAGCCTAATGAGCCTGGTCTCCAAGGCCATGGAATGTATCATCATGGAACTTATAAACAAAGACATTGGTAATCTCCAAACTCTGGACCCCACCCAGTTCAAGTTTGTAAAAGGCAGATCATATCTCCTAAACCTGATTGACTTCTTTGAAGCAGTCACCAAAGCCGTAGACAATGGCAAGGTGGTTCACACAGCCTATCTAGATCTCACCGAGGCTTTTGACACCATCCCCAACTCTGGAATTATAGATAAACTCACTAAACTAGGTATAAATCCCTATGTCACAAGAAGGGTTGCCAACTGGCTCACTGACAGAACCCACACTGTGAAAGTAGCAGACTCCAAATCTGACTTCAGACCAATGACAAGTGGAGTACCACAGGGTTCAGTCCTGGGTCCTCTCCTGTTTGATATCTACTTTTCTGAAGTACAGGCTAACACAGAAGGTCTTTGTCTAACAAAGTTCACAGATGACTGCAAACTAGGAGCCAGAATTGAAACTCCAAATGATGTGGACATCCTACAAAAGGGCCTCACTGAGACAAATGCCTGGTGTCAAAGCCATGGCCTCAAGCTCAATGCCAAAAAGTGCATTGTCATCCCCTTTGGTAAAAACTCTGTACCCATGGACTACCACATAGGTGGTAGTCTACCTAACACTGAAAGTGTGATAAGAGACCTTGGGACACAGGTGGACAGTAGTCTCTCCTTTGATAATCACATCGTCACAGTAGTCAGGAAACCCTTCTACGTGGCACACCTTATTACAAAATGTTTCTCATCCAGGAAAAAAGAGGTCATTGCTCCCTTCTACTCGTCACTCATTAGACCTATTATAGAGTACAATGCCCCTTTTGGTATGTACCTCACATGACATCTACAACAACTGGAAAGGCCACAGAAATACCTCACAAAGAGGATTACCGGCCTCAAACAGATGCCCTATGCAGGCCATCTCAAAAAAACCCAGCTTTACTCTGTCGCATATCACGTACTCTGAGGCGATCTCTGCCTAACATACAAAGCTATGTCAAACACAGAGCTGTTGGACATGCTCCACTTAAAGAAATCCCAATCCCTCCAAGCTACACACTCTAGGGACCTAAACCTTGTCACCACAATAAACAGAACATGCTGGAGGGATAGATTCCTGTCCCAAAGACTTCCCATACTCTGGAACAAACTACCTATCTATATCAAACAAAGCTCCTCATTAGAACTCTTCAAGAAAAATCTTGATTATTGGATGGGAAATAGGAAATTCACCCCGGGGATCACCTCTGTGGCTCTGCTCGACAGCGGCACAGGAAAATAATTTTCTTGGGTGGCAAAAGCCAGGGTACCTTTTTGGCTAGGCTTGTATAGGCCCTAGAGCCTAGTACCTATCTATGAACCTATGACCCTATAGATTGTATCCTTGTCCCTAAAAATAATGCATTCGTATATGTGTTTGCTTTTATTGTATTTGTTGTAGTAGTACAGTATAAAATGATACAATTTTAATGCAATGCAATGCACAGGAATGTCTGTATTGGTATCTTTATGTCTGTCTCTTTAATATAGATTTAATTATTTTTAAGGTCTAGTACATGTATCTAGATTCTGTTATGTAGTACCTAAAAATTATCACAGATTTCAGGGACTTGAATTTAAACCATGAATGTTTTAACTACTACCTTTTATATTCAAGGAATTGTAGGCATTATCCTTAAGTCTCAATGAGACAAGCTTGTACAAGATAAGGATCTCATGTGAACTGGAGGACTGTGATTGTTGTAGACTTTGAATTTCTGACAGTAGAAGAAAAACATGAAGCAAGAGGGGGAAGCCATGGTATGTGCCCCTGGTAAGGTTGAAACTGTGAAACAGACATCTGTTTATTGCTGCACTGTCCATGGAGGTGGTGTACAAGAGAAAACACCACTTAATAAAATCCCCTTCAGTACAGTACACTTAAGGGGTACCCATCCGAAAGACTGCTCTAAAGAGCTTAATGCCTTTTGAAAGACAAAATACTGCCATTGAAAGAATAGGTTTACCTACCCACCAATGTACAACAGTTATCACGAGCTTCAGTTTGTCTGGGTCCTCTTCTCTTGCCCTTAGAAATACTTGCTAGATGTTATGAGTGAGATGGGGGAGAGTACATTTCAAGTGTCTGCCATGAATGTTAATACACATGTTATTCCTCAGAGGTAAAACAGAAATGAGCTTATAAGGTAATGGGGCTACTACAGCTTTTCTCTCTTTAGTGAGTAACACAGTTAGACTGATTCTAACTAAAGTATGTGTATCTCACAGTCTTCAGCATACACGAACATATCAAAGAAATGACAGGGGCTAATCTTTTTTGGAAAACAAACAACTGAGGTTAATCCAGCAGGGTCAGTTGCTTTTCATGTGGCAAAGGATGAGATGCCTAGAATTAGACTCCAACAAGGATATGAGTTTATTTCATGAATCAGATCACTGCTAGCTATGCCTGATACTGTAATTAGAGTATATTTGGGTTTATACTAAGGAATGGTAGAATTTTTTTATAATAATCTTGTATCACTTAGCAGATCATCTGTTTAGAGATAACAAAGTCTTCCATTTCTGTTCTTGGTACAAGATATAATGTCTTAAGTCTTTTATCTTATAAACAGTTTTCTGACAGTTTTTAATTTGTGATCCACATGCCCAGTAAAATAGATTAGTTCTCTCTCACTTTGACCCATCTTATTATACTAAAGTAATGTATTTACATAATGTATACATTTGAAGAATATACACAAGATTCGCATCTATAGAGCCACCTTGAACATGTTTCACAATAAAACTCAATTTCCACTTTAGTTAGATGGATCAAGTTACTCAGATGCTTTTATTTCTTAACTTGTTCCTCAGATGTGTGATATTCATTTTAAAGACCCCAATAAGCTTGAATAAAGCTCCCATATCTTTTATATTGCTCAAACTCCTTAGCAAATTTGTCCATTTCCTTTGGTTCTTTTAATACTAATGGATTGATTTGCCACAGTGTATGGGGGCTTATACCCTGACCCTAAACATTTTAGCCTTATCTGACTGTGATCAGAACTAGGGCTGTTATATATACCCACAGCCTAGAATACTAGATACCCCAAAAGTACATTCCCTGCTTGTCATTAGGTGAGTGTGCCAGTCTTCACACAGGTGTACACCCTGGTGTGAATTCTTCTTTTGTTAGCTATGATGTCTTACCCCTCCTGTAGAAATGCTGTGTAATACAGGTAATGCATAAAATAATCTCCTCAGTATAAATGTAATACTCTGTTTTCTTATTTGATTGACAGCTTTGAATATTTCTTCAAGATACTATAGTCACCTTGGATTGATTCATAGTAATTAGTAAAACTAAAGATGCTGTATAGATTTTGACCTTATGCACCACTATTTCACACTGGTGATACTTTTTACTGTAATCCATTTAAGCTGCTGGTGAAAAACTGTAGTATCCTTCTTGAGGTTCACGGGGGTGGGAGTGAGTCTCTGTTCATACACTCTGCATCTATACACAGAATTAAAAGGCAAGCAGCAGACATGGAGAAGTCCTTCTCTACATACCATAACAAGAGTGAGGTAAGCACAATATAGCAAAAACAGTGTGCAGCACAGACAATATAAGTACCACAATATGCAAAGCAGAACAGTGAAATAATGCATTATAACTTATAGAGCAATAGAACTGGCATGTAACAAAAAACTGGAATAAATAACAATGTGCTTATATTTTGAAAAGGCTGAACTCATAATGAAACTCCTTATTAATATACTATGGTTTGAAGACAAGAACATAGAACAATCACAATAAGGCTAAAACCTGAGGATGTGAGAACAAGGTTTACTATCAAAATCCTGAAATGCACTTTGCCGACTAGTGGTACATCGAAGTACAGTTTCAAAGTGTCTGAAAATTGAACATAAACTTACGGATTTTCGACAATATGGTTCGGCAACATGAATAAACACACAAGTTCACTTCAGGATTTTGACAGTAAACCTGAAAAGAAAGACCATCTTCAGTAAATGTCTCCTATGGCCATCTTAGGCAAATTTCTCACCCTTTGGAGCCCCTTTGCCAATAGAGATGAATGGGAAATGCATATGCACTATGTCACTTAAGGACAAAACACATGACTCTAAACTACCTGTTGCAATGACTATTTTAAAAAGCAGCACATGTTAAAGATAGCCTAATGTATATTTTAAAATGTAAATACACATTAGCATTTTAAAGTAGGGCCATCTAGACTTTAACTATTTAGGCTTCTAAGTCTATTTTGTCTGGCAAAAAACTACCACATTAAGTGGCCACCCTTATCCCCCCTCCCCCGAAAAAAAAAAAAAACATATAGTATGAGGAAAACTCAGTGATCACATATAAAAACATGTGACTACCATTTTGCAGTCAATACTTTATCATGACATATATGGTCAATGTACTATATTATATATGTCAATACTTGATTCAGTGAAAGATTGTTCTCATGATAGAAGCCTTTTGTTCTGTATTGATATCCTTGATGCAGTCTTTGAAATAGATTGTTTAGATTTGTTGTATGATTTAATAAGTTTTTATTTTCTCTTGTTATAGAGTTTATGTCAGCATTTTAACCTCCAGTGTGTTTTGTTCTTAATTTTACCATGCATTTGACTCTAGTAGTAATAGCCATGTCTAGGCATATATTTATGGCTCAGGGAGAGGAAGGGTATTATTTGTTCCCTCAGCACTTCACCAAAATGTAAGCATGTAAACGGAAGAACAACACAAAAACAAACATAAAAGCAAACTTTTCATTAAGGATATTGCACATTAGTTGTAACAAGTGCATAAAAAGTCCCAAAACTGTAGTGTAGATTAATGCAAAACTTAGTGCAGACCTATGCAAAATTAAAGAGCATACCAAGCTGAAGTCATGTATGGACAATCCAGTGAGTCTTCATGCCTACACAGGTACACTGCATGTCTTATGGATCAGAAGTGATGCTGCACACTTCTATTCACATGGACGCACCATATCCCAGCTGCCATCAAACACTTATCTAGACTAAGGAAACCTTGACCTTAGCATACAACATGAACTGTTAAAATGTTTCAACAAAAGTACTTCTGCAACCTTTCATATTTGCAGACAAGATGCAAAAGCAAGCAGAGCAGAAAATGTTTGCCTACCGAAACACTGCTGAGCCCATTTCATGCCAAAACCAGAAGAGGGCACGAGTGTCTGCAAAGGCCAGCACATTAGATTAAAAACACTCCTTGCAACAGTATGATTCTGTTTCAGGTTCCTCAATCTATTTTGAAGTTTGGACTATCATTATAATCAGACTCAGCTATCGTTCTTCCTGTAGGGCAGCTTCTTGGATATTAAAATCTAAGAGATAGAAAATAAAATATATGTATATGTATTTGTATATGTATATGCATGTATATGTATTTGTATATGTATATACATGTATATGTATATGTTCTGTGTTTTTTTATGTAGCTTGGAATGGTTTATCAATGAGTTGAGCAGTACATATATGAAAAAGCAGCATGATTTATTTTCTGAAGAAATTCACTGGTAGCACTCTATTTTCCTCTAGATAAGTTGATGATCCAGACATTTTCTAGAGGCACCTATTTTTCAAGTCATCGCTCTTTATTGAACTGTGCTCTTTGTTTAGAGGGTTTAATTAGAAACTACTTTATTTGGAAAATCTTTAGACAATGCATTTGTACTTTGTTAAAGATGATCTTCCTGTTTAACTCATTCACTCTTATTTATTTATTTATTTGCATTTGTTTACCGGGAGAGTCCACTGGGTCATAGTGACCCGTTTTCAGTGGAGGCCCGGGGAGAAAAGCTCCACAGGAAGTTACATTAATAGTGAAAGTGATTAATAGTGAAAGAGAGTTTACATAATAGACAAAATTCAGAGTCAGAAACATTAAAGTAACATTATAGTAAGCCATTGGCTTTCAAGTGTAACATTCATTCCAAAAGAAAATGAAGAATAATAAGAGAGGTTTCATATTTACAGAAGGATTCAGTATAAAAAACATTATAGTAAGCTATAGGCTTTCATGTGTAGCATTCATTGCAAAGAAAGGGAGGTTACCTAGTTCATAGGTTCATAGGTAGGTACTAGATTATTGGCCCTAAGGCCTATATAAGCCTAGACAAATGGTACCCTGGCTTTTGCCACCCAAGAAAATAATTTTCCTGTGCTCCTGTCAAGCAGAGCCACAGAAGTGATCCCCGGGGTGAATTTCCTATCTCCCATCCAATCATCAAGACTTTTCTTGAAGAGTGCTAATGAGGAGCTTTGTTTGATATAGATAAGTAGTTTGTTCCAGAGTATGGGAAGTCTCTGGGACAGGAATCTATCCCTCCAGCATGTTCTGTTTATTTGACAAGCTTTAGGTCCCTAGAGCATGTAGCTTGGAGATATTAGGGATGTTCTTTACGTGGAGCATGTCCAACAGCTCTGGGTTTGACATAGCTTTGTATGTTAGGCAGAGATCGCCTCTGGGTAGGCGATAAGCGACAGCAAAGTTATTTACCAAAATACGAACAAATATCATAAGTTTCATAGCCTGTCATAAACAAGCTGTGATATCTGTACATGTGTACAGTGCACAGATACAGTTCTTTACCATCTTGTAAGTAATAATACTGTCTTCAAAATGAGGTCTTACTCAACATGTTGAAATGTTTCCTACCATAGTTATTTACCACAATATGACAAAGTATATTAAACAATAGGAAAAGAAAAGAAAGAAACGGGGGGAAACTTCTGCATGACTCCACATTGACATAAACCAAAATTTAGCATGTGCATTCATCAATGTGATAACTTTTAGTAATGTGAATAACAGTGGGAGCTGATGGAGGTTTTACCTTGACAAGTGATAATGACTCGGTGTTATACTGTAACTGCACATATTGTAAATTAATAATGTGAATGGATTGCATTTCATTACTGCAAGGTTCTGCATGCTCATACAAAGGTGATAATTGATGCATATAACCTGTTGAGCAAACATTCATTACAATCCTGGTGCAGGTATAATGTAAGACTATGTCATTACCATCTGTCATAAAAAGCCAAGAGTATTTCTGTAAAAGTAGTATAACACTTGTATATTACTGAACCCTTTCTCTAAATTCTACACATGGCTGACAAAGACAGAAATATTGTTCAAAATATATGGTTGTTCCTTGCCAGAATTAGTGTACAGGTAAGAACACTTATCTCACTAAGCCATCCACTGATTAGAATGAGGCACACAAATAACAATGTCAAAAATATCTAAACTATCGATTTGATCGATACGACCTTAGCTTTCCTTGTATTCTTGAGTACCTCCTGCATAAGGGAAACTAGGGTATTTATTGTGACTTGAAAACTACAAGATTTATTTTGTTGATTTTCAATGGCAACTGTTAATTTACCACCACCTTTGCACTGCATTAAGTCACAGAGTGCCCAAGAACCAACTTTAAATGTATTTATAGAAACATAAGCAGTCCTTAATTTGTACACAACTGAGACTTATTTCTCTAATGTTTTGCTAACAACCTGTCCACAAATGTTTACTTATGCAGATTAACAAATGATCTCAATACACATTCTGAACAGTTCTCATGAGAGCATGCATATTCGTCCTGCAGGCCATTATGAAAACTTTGCCTGGCCTACGCTAAGCAGCCTGTAGTCTGACCACCTATTGGAAAAGTTCTATAGAGGCATTGACATGGCTGCTTAGAAACTGACTGAAGTATCTGTTTGTGTACACTTCACCTTTGCTGGATTTGGTGTCTTGGTAGTCTTAAAAATGGCTACACTGACAACATGTAAAGTATGTTACTGGACTTCAACCCACCTAAGGAGAAGCCACTGCTAAATTATGTTGTTGACCTGAAGTCATTGATGTGGACTTGAACACTGTACTTGTGTGGCAAACATGAGTACCTGCACATATTCTTGTAATTGCATTAACGACACAGACTTTGCAGCCTATTAACCATGAAAAACATTGATTTTATAGTCTAGTTGATAAAATGATTATGATATTATTCACCAGTTTGCATTTCTGTGGAAGATTGTTCCCATGAAAATGAAGCCTTAAAACATAAACTCTAAGGCCCTACCTAAAGAGCAGGACAAGATCCCTTTACTACCCATGCATAGGCCCTTCTCCTTTTTAATATAACTTTCTCTGATGTTACATAGCCATTTTGATAGGTTGATGAAGTGTAAGTTGCTTTAGAGATAGGTAATGAAAAAAAATATATAAATATAAACTTTTGTGAAAGCGGGGAGATACGATACCCCCTACACCACAGCTCAGGGGGAGGGGGCGTTGCACTTCTCAGATTCTTGTGACACTAAAGGCATTAACTGTGAGATGTCTTTACTCTGAGGAAAAGAGAAAAAGAAATACCCCCATGGTTCAACAAATTTTGATGTTAGTGTACACCAAAGTTTTTACTGTGATGTTAAAAGACATTAGCACAAATATGAAATGCTAAATAAATGCTTTCTAATTGCAATGGAGAAAAGGAAAGTAAATATGTGGTGGCTGTAAACTCTTTTCAGAATATGATTTACCGATCATTTTCTTGATTGTATGCTTACTTCCCATGCCATGTTGGTATTCTTTTTCTTTTGGTCTCGCCTCCTTTTTTTCATGGTACCATGGTAGTGGTGCTGCGGTAGCGTTGTCGCCTCACAGCAAGACGTTGTCACGTTCGATTCTCAGCTAGAGCATCTTCTGTGTGAAGGCATGCGTGAATGGGCGTGCCTTCATTGAAGGCTGTGCATCAGGGCTGGTAACTCAGCATGTAAAAATCCACTACCAAACATTAGCGGACCGGAGTTCCGCTGTGGCGACCCCCTAACCGGGATAAGCCGAAAGGCACAACAACAACAACTGACCCAACACTCCAAGGTCACCTCAGGAGTGCTTACTGTTTTCTTCCTCCCCCGGACTTTTCAATGCAGTGATGCTGGGGCAGGTCATGGAAGTAAGCATGCAGGGGGTTGGCTTTTTTTTTTTTTTTTTTCTTTATTTAAATTTCAATCTTATGGTCTCAACCATAAGAAATTCAATGGGTTGAAAAGTTCAAAATTTAGAAGCATACCCATATTCAAGTTCAATTCTTCCAGAGATAAACAACAAGTGATCCTTGTCTGGTATGTAATAATCAATTCCTCTCAAGTCTTATGAACAAGCTTCATATGACTCATTCTAAGCATCCAGTACAACAATAAGCTTCTGATTGTAGTTATTAATTAGTAGTCAGGGCATAGTTAGGATATAGAGTTTGCCCAACAACTGCTATGGAAATGCTTCCATGCTCTATGTAAGAGCACACACTTTAATGACACATTGCCCAGTTACTACAACTAACATGTTGCATCTGGAAAGTAGTACTAAGTAATAAACAGTGGGAGATTGTTGGTATCTGACCTGAGAAATTCAGGAGAGCTATATTTTCCGAAGTGATTTATAGCATCAAGAGGATGACTGTTGTACTAATTCTATGATTTTGCCACAGTTCCTTCTATTAAAGGAATTGTACAAAAAAATGCTCTTAGTTTTAAACTGCTAAATGATCAATCCTCCAACTCTTTTATCTAGTGGATATGCAATGTAATGTTTCCACTACTTTCAAATGCACATTCCTTTCTGCCTTATTACTAACTAAATAAACTGCACTGTAGATATCAAGCATCTCTATACCAGAAGAATGCAACATTCCTGTAATCACGGCTGCACAGGTAAAAAACACACTATCCAAAGCCAAGAACACAGCATCCATGGGACCTGACGACATCCCAAGCTGTGTTCTACATGAACTACAGAATGAACTGGCACCCCAACTAAGTACCATGTTCAATCATAGCCTCACCTCAGGCTATGCACCCACTGAATGGCGCACAGCAACAGTTATCCCACTCCACAAAGGGGGAGCCACCACAGACCCCGGAAACTACCACCCCATTAGCCTAACGAGCCTGGTCTGCAAGGCTATGGAATGTATCATCATGGAACTTATAAACAATGACATTGGTAATCTCCAAACTCAGGACCCCACCCAGTTTGGGTTTGTAAAAGGCAGATCATGTCTCCTAAACCTGATAGACTTCTTTGAAGCAGTCACCAAAGCCATAGATGAGGGTAAGGTGGTTCACATGACCTATCTAGATCTCGCCAAGGCTTTTGACACCATCCCCACTCTGGAATTATAGATAAACTCACTAAACTAGGTATAAATCCCTATGTCACAAGATGGGTTGCCAACTGACTCACTGACAGAACCCACGCTGTGAAAGTAGCAGACTCCAAATCCAACTTCAGACCAGTGACAAGTGGAGTACCACAGGGTTCAGTCCTGGGTCCTCTCCTGTTTGGTATCTACTTCTCTAAAGTACAGGCCAACACAGAAGGTCTTTGGCTAATGAAGTTCGCAGATGACTGCAAACTAGGAGCCATAATCAAAACTCCAAAAGATGTGGACATCCTACAAAAGGGCCTCGCTGAGACAGATGCCTGGTGTCAAAGCCATGGCCTCAAGTTCAATGCCAAAAAGTGCATTATCATCCTCTTTGGTAAAAACTCTGTACCCATGAACTACAACATAGGCGGTAGTATACTTAACACCGAAAGTGTGATAAGAGACCTTGGGACACAGGTGGACAGTAGTCTCTCCTTTGATAATCACATCGCCAGAGTAGTCAGGAAATCCTTCTACGTGGCACACCTCATCACAAAAGGTTTCTCATCCAGACAAAAAAGGTCATTGTTCCCCTCTACTCATCACTCATTAGACCCATTATAGAGTACAACACCCCTTTTGGTATGTACCTCACAAGACATCTACAACAACTGGAAAGGCCACAGAAATACCTCACAAAGAGGATTACTGGCCTCAAACAGATGCCGTATGCAGACTGTCTCAAAAAACTGCAGCTTTACTCCGTTGCATATCGCCTACTCAGAGGCGATCTCTGCCTAACACACAAAGCTATGTCAAACCCAGAGCTTTTAGACATGCTCCACTTAAAGAAATCCCAATCCCTATGAGCTACACGGTCTAGAGACCTAAACCTTGTCACCACAATAAACAGAACATGCTGGAGGGATATATTCCTGTCCCAGAGACTTTCCATACTCTGGAACAAACTACCTATCTATATCAAACAAAGCTCCTCATTAGCGCTCTTCAAGAAAAATCTAGATGCTTGGATGGGCGATAGGAAATTCACCCCGGGGATCACTTCTGTGGCTCTGCTCGACAGTGGCACAGGAAAATAATTTTCTTGGGTGGCGAAAGCCAGAGTACCTTTGGCTAGGCTTATATAGGACCTAGGGCCAATAGCCTAGTACCTACCTATGAACCTATGAACTGGACAGTTGGCCATGATTCATTCTTGATGAGTGCAAAGTCTGAGAAATCAGGCAGCTGAGAGATGTAATTTCCAGAACAGAAGGAAAAACTACTGCCTCTATATATGCATTAATCTAGCAGACTAATCTATGCTTGCTGGTGTCATAAATAGTTAATATAATTTTAACCCATACTGTCTCTATTAACACTGTTGTTTAATTAACGCATGTTTAATCGTTAATAATGAAACCTAATCCAAAACCATTGCATACACTTCCAAAAGTCAAAAATACTTTTAAGCAATTCTTTTGTTTATGAGGGATAATTCTTTTAGCATAAGGGAAACCTTCCTGTACCCAGATAAAGGGCATGCCCCTTGCAACTGATCTCTGGATACAGCAACTCCAAGGCACATAAACTCAGACAATAAAGAAACAGCTGAAAACAAGTCAAATGTGAAAAGAAACCACCTTTGATGCAGCCACTTCCAAAGGCAATCTTTATAAAGCAACATTCTGAGCCTTGCTTAACTACTACTGGACGAACTGTTGGATTCCTCCATCAGGCCAATACATCTAATCACCCTCCAATTACATTGAGATAATGGAATGCGACTAGCTCAACCTCCATACATGCAGGAAAACATTATCAGTTTTGATTGGCTGTGACATTACATTTTCCTTTGCTCCAGAATCCAACGTTATACTCTTGTGGCCATGGCAATATCCTTCTATGGTGTCTGCAATTTCAACTGTACTGCGTTCCTGGACTTCTGCTTTAGAAAACTGACTACATTTCTGTTCAGTGGTAGCCATCAGACCATAATTGTCTTGCATTAAAGGTGATACCCATATCAATTTCAGATATAATTCCTAGTTAGTTATTTTTTTACTATTACCTGAAGCATTTTGGAAGGAATATTGTCACAATAATTGATACCTGTGATGCCAGGGTAAAAAAAAAACTAATTTAAAATGTGATATAGTTTTTCTTTTTTAATTCATCATGTTAGCAGCTTTGTAAGGCTATATTTAAGCTGTGTGATATATTTATTTATTTTTTGGTATGCATTTACTCTTCAATGACTAGGTTAATCCTCACAGGCAGCAATCCTCTTTTCAGGGGAAATCCAAGATGATATTTACACTGTCTAGGGGCATTTTGGCCAGGGTACTGGTGAACTTGTCCCTACTCTTTTTTCAATAAGTGTCATGGGATATTTTACATACAACTGAGCTACTACCACCTCAAGCAAATGGGACCTCAGTTTAATGTCTCATCTGAAGATTAGCACCTCATGTATGCCGCACTACAGTGTAAGTGATGAAAAATGAATTCAAGTACCTGGTGTGGGGATTGAACCCTCGGCATTCTGATCTTTCAGTACCAATGGCAGGGTAGAGAGGTACTTGTCAAGCCACTGACATGCACAAAGAGTAAATAAAATGCAGTTAAAAAAAATACCTATAGTTTAGGATTATGGTGGTGACCTCATTTTAATAAAGTTATTTGTTAAAAAATAAAAATAAAATATAAACATCCTGGGTTTATATGAGAACAGAAAGATGAGCTGAGGTACATATATCTGAAACTGAAACCAGTGTGAAGTTAACTAGTCTTGGCTTTGGAGATATTGATGATACATTTACAAAGGTTTGCTTTGTGAGTTATGTCTTTTATTAATTTTGCTAGCTTAGAATAGTTAGGTGCACTATTTCTTAGTAAGATACATCTGGAGTATCTATTGAGATATAGATCTGATTATTCTTTAAATATTATGTCCTATGCAACTGACTGTTATTTTTATGTGTTTTGACCAGAGCTGCAACTAAATTATCTGGTGCTCATTGCAGTTCACTGTTGCCCCCTCAACACAAAATTGAGAAGCAGAAAAATGTTTTAATAAGCAGTTTACTCCAGCTGCTGCCACATACTTAAATAGTGATTGCTTCAGCTGTGAACACAGGTGCAGCACTGGCATTCATTTATGAAACCTCAAAATGCTTATGACATCATAAGTCGATCCCAGTAATGAACTGCATCATCATTATCTTCTGATCTTGGACATGGGACAGTCACTGTCCCTTCACCCCACCCTAATTACTGCCCTGGTCTTGATCTCTGCATCTTCAATGTGTACTAGCACTATCTTTATTTGTTTAACTAAATTTGTATTCACTTTTGTGGCTGATATTTATTATCTGTTTATGTACTTTATTTATTATCAGAGAAGCATTACACAGCACTGTAGTTTGTCAGTACTGTGGTATCCACAGTCAGAAGCCAGATCTATCATATCTAATTATCTGTAGATCATATTCTTCTTTAAATATCATTTATAACTGACTGTTATTTTTATATTTTTGACTAGCAGTGTAACTGGATAATCTGTAGACCTCTCATCTGTCCTTATTTTGGAGGAAAGTTCCTGTTTTCAGGCCTGATTTAGGATGTCCCTATTTTTGGAGGTAGATCCCAATTTTCAGGCTTGATTTATCCCTCCACACAATTTTCTGAACCCACTTCATTACATCTGATTTTTGAAGCTGCCTATTACATAGAAAAAATGCACATTGCCAACATATTAGTAGCAACAATAATTTAAAGAAAGAAAACACACCTTGCAACTTATTTTTCAGAAGCAAAATAGATAACCTTGGGTGGTAGAATTTTATGATGCAATTGATTAAAGTCTACAGATTTTAAAGTGTCTATCATTTTTGTCACTCTCTTTTTCAAATGTATTTCTGAGAAAATATCTAACATTCCTACAGGAAGCTAGTAGGTATTCAGATTTTGTGCTAATTAGATGTCCAGATATTTAGCTGGATGTTTTTATTTTTCAGGGGCCTTTGTTTCTATTTTCATTGTAGGTTGAGAAGTATGATCATCTGGTACCCTTTGCGGTTCACTGTTGCTCCCTCAACACAAAATTCAGGAACAAAAACAAAAAAAAAAAAAAAAGAAAGAAAAAAAGTAACAAGCAGCTTACTGTGGTTACTACCAAATAGGAATACAAAATATTTCAGCTGTGATTACAAATGCAGTTTTGATATTCATTTATGAAGCCTCAAAATCTTCATGGCTTCATGGATTAGTGCCTGATACAAATTGGTTTATTTTACAGACTACTAGTAATGGTACTGCTCCCCCCTTTTTTAAATGCACATTTAAACCGCATACATTCTTTGGCATTTTTTGTGTGCTTACCAATATTTTTTCTGACTCAGGAGCAAGAGTTAATAAACAGCACATATCATTCAAATGCTACATTTTTTAACCTAAACAAGTTACTTCCACATTTAATTTTGATTTATATTATTTTAGCAGTGTTTCTGTGAAATACACAGGACTTACAGATAGATATATTAGATTGCATAGATATAGTACAGTTAATTCTGTTGCAAGGGTGGTTGCCACCCCTTTAACACTAGTCAGCCACGTATCTCTGTAAAACTAGAGATTGGGCGATTCTGATGCCATCCCGCTTACACACAGAATTAGTAATAAGTTATGTAATGAAAAAAGACTTTCTTACAGTAGTAGATATGTTGTCAGTGCAAGACAGTTCATTATCGACATAAGTTTTCAGGTCGCTAACTACTGGGCAGTTCATTATCGACATAAGTTTTCAGGTCGCTAACTACTGGGCAGTTCATTATTGACATAGGTTTTCAGGTCGCTAACTACTGGACAGTTCATTATCGACTCAGGTTTCTAGGTCGCTAACTACTAGATCAATCTTATGGTTATGTTATCAATGTGATAGTTACAAAGTTTTCCAGAGAATGCTAGTATATGACTCCTGATTATTTTAACAGTTAAAGAGACTGGTTCTAGCATCTCAGTCCCACACTCCACCTCTTCGATTGTTTTTAGCTATAGTGGCCATTTCTAGTCAAAAGAAATCTTCCCAATTCCCTTCTCTACCTTTGAAAAGTAATTCCTGACAACACAGTTAGCACTTAGAAGACAAATGTATATGAAACAGTATGACAATCCCTGATTACACATTAGAAGTACTAGACAGACTTCAGGGCTGTAGTGGAACATTATTACATGTAAACTAATCAAATGTTAGAAAGCCCCACACTGATCACTCAGTGCCAATGGCATCCTGAGTCAAATTATTATCTCTGACAGAGGATTATATTATGTAGATGCATTTATCACACTACATGCAAGACTGTGTCTGTGTTCTTCAATACCCCCCCCAAAAAAAAATGAATATGATTTTGTTTACTACTCTCATTACTGATTTTAATGGTACTGTAAACAGTTTGTGCTAAATGCCTCAGTATACTTTACACACTGCACTTAAACTAAATAATATTATCGCAGGATTAAATGTAACTGCATGTCTAAAGCTAGTGGCAAATGGACAATGTAAAGTCAGGAAAACTGTATCTATGTGTCTTTCTATAGTTCTTTATGTATATTTTATATATAGATATATGTGTGTGCTTGTGCATGCACACGTTTGTGCACTCAAGTATGCAAACATTCAAATAGTAAATGCTGATAATACATGTAATGAAATCTATATTTGAGTAACAGTCTAGATATTTTTTATCATCATGCTACTGAAACCCTCAATTATTTATGACTGTTACAGATGTGCTTTCAAATCATTGGTCACCACTGTAGTTGCATCATTTATAAGCAAAGCTCAACCCCGCTTATTCAAAATGAAAGAGAAACATTGAAATTTTACATAGTTTACACTCAATACATAATCACACAATATCTGAAAATATAGACATTTAAAACAAAGCCTTCAAAAGTAATATTAGACTAAATAAAATTAATACAAATAAACAAACAACAAAATAAACAAATAAATAAATAAGAATGAAAAATGAAAACAGAAACTCTATCAACTGAATTGAAAAAATGGCATTGCTGATAAATTAGACCTGAAACTTATAAATACAATTAAACTATACTAAAACAACCCCAAATCATTGCTATACCAAAAAACAATGACACATGAACTTAATCCAAGCTACAAAATGAAATTAATTTTACAAAACTACTACTGCAACTCACTACACATACACATTATACACAAACTCCACTCCCAAAAGCAACACTGCCTATTAAAATCTAAAAACTAGCAACCAAATTCTGAGATTAATAAAGTTAGAAAAGGAAAACAAAAGAGTAAAATAAACTAAAATAAAGAATACATAGACAATGGTATTACCTGTATAATGGCCATGACAGTAACAAACTGCTCTAAACATTGTGAGTAATTAAATATCTAAACAATCTGAATATCTAAAAGAGATAATCTTAATTCCAACAGTGCAGCCTTAAAATATCACAACACCTAAAACAGTAAGAAAGATAAAAAAATGACTTTGCAATATAGTAAAACACTACTCATGAGGCAGTCCATTCATAAAAACCCAAGCAAATAAGGTATAGTCCTAATCTAGAAGACATTTACTCAATGAAAAATAAACAGACACGTAAGTACTATCATATGTACATACATGCATGCATTAATTAATTAGTTGCTCACACAGGTAACATAAATGGAATATGTAAGGCTCTGGTTTGTGTGAAAAATAAATACATTGTATTATAGGATTAGCAGCTATGTTTATGGTGATTGGTTTTGGTAGTCATTATAAAACTTGTTACCTAAACCTACACTTCAAGATATTTCATCTAGCACACAAAATACCCCACATATTCCATATGCACATACATGTGTTCATGGGTTTATGTCATATTATCAAGCTTTCAGAAACTCGAAATTCATATGGTCAAGACTATATGTTCGAGGTTCCTCAAACCTGAATTCAAGCCCACATGCACTTCCCAGTTACCCTGCAAATAATATATACCAACTCAAGACTGCACTACAGTGGTGAAAATGTAAATTGTGGTTAAAGCATTTCTAACTGCACTACAGTGGGGAAAAGGTAAAGTGAGGTTAAATCATTTCTAATTGCACTACAGTGGGGAAAAGGTAAATTGTGGTTAAAGCATTTCTAATTGCACTACAGTGGTGTAAAGGTGAATTTGCAGTTAAAGCATTTTTTTGTAGATCATGACACAGTGGCGGGGATCACACAATTTACTCTTTTCCCCACTGTAATGCGATCGCAAAGTTGGTATATATAATTTGCAGGAGGTGCAGAGGGACTTGCATCCCTGCATAAATGTAGATTTTTTTTTTTTTACATTTGAGTTTTTAGAGGGAGGCTTGCAAACTTGAGCAGATGGTTTCTACCATATAAATTCTGAGTTTCTGAAAACTCGATAATTTGATATAGATTCATATTCATATGTGCATGAAACCCCATATGAATTACAAAAAGTGGAAATTCTGAGCACATTGAGGGTGTTGAGAAGAGCACTCTTGTCTAACATCTAAGACTGGTGCAATACTAATTTCATGAACTCTAATCGTACCGTGACTTAGGGATGGGAGTCCATTCCTCAGGAGATGTACAGAAATTAAAATGAGAGAAAGCATATGTGTGTGTGTGTGTGTGTGTGTGTGTGTGTGTGTGTGTGTGTGTGTGTGTGTGTGTGTGTGTATGTGTGTAAGTGTGCATATATGTGTGCATGTCTGCATATGGGTACAACTGTGAGCATTTTTGTATGTGTATCTGTGATTTTGTTTGTATGTGTGTGTGTGTGCCTGCACATGCATGTGTGCAAGCAGTTTTGTGTGTGTCTGTGATTTTGTTTATATATAAATATATATATATATATATATATATATATATATATATATATATATATATGTGTGTGTGTGTGTGTGTGTGTGTGTGTGTGTGTGTGTGTGTGTGTGTGTTTGCATGTATATGTGTCTCCATGTGTGCATGTGCAAGCATTTTTATGTGTCTGTGATTGTGTGTGTGTGTGTGTGTGTGTGTGTGTGTGTGTGTGTGTGTGTGTGTGTGTGTGTGTGTGTGTGTGTGTGTGCGTGTGTGTGTGTGTGCTTATGCAAGTTCATATCTATGGTACATGCTACATTTTAGTTTTACATTTTTAAACTGATTTCAATTTTTTAAATCTGTAATGAAGACTTGTGTTGATGATGCATGACTGTGGACCTCTTCTCCACCCACGTTTTATCTCTTTCTTCTTTTTACCTGCCCAGAAACTTGATTTCTTTCCTTGCAATTACATTTATTTAAACAGACTATTGCAAAAATTTAAGGAACAGTGAAAAAAACCAATGCTCTATTATGTTTATATTCATGTTACATATTCATTCAGATTGTTCATTCAGAAGTTTATCTCCACTTGTCGAAAGTTCTTGTAAATGTCAGAAGTACAGTGAGGGCAATGTTCTTTATGAGCCTATGTTCTAAGCAGGAGTGAACATTTTGTACTCTAAAGAACAAGACTGTCTCGTAAAAATCATTTTATCTGACTGAGCTAAATCTTTCATTTGAAGTCGATTAAAAATGTACTTTAAGCACAGTTGTTGACGACCACTTCCTGTTCAGTATTCATACTCTGAATAAAAAGTTCACGAAAACATGAATTTCTCTATATCTAAAATGTCTGCTTGTGATAGAATGGAAATGGAAACCTGATATTTTATTAAATTATGAATCAACTGAATGAGATGCTGAGAAAATATACATAATCTGATATAAAAATATTCTTTTAGTGGCTTGACAGAGCCATTCCATTCTTGACTATTTTGTTCATCATTTTGAAACTGAGAGATACTATGAAGTGCATTGACTTACACAGGTTTAAGTCTTAGTCTGGTTAAAGCTGACTGAGCTGCAGTAAAGTACCCAAGAATTCTGACTAGTTTGAAGATGTGTAGATTATAACTTTATTATCAATGGCAAACTTGAAAAGTTCTCTCAGTCAAAAAGTTATCATAGTGAAATCTAATCTCTGAGTGAGAAACACTGCATGAACTGTACAAAAGAAAGCAGACTGAAAGCTTACATTTTTAATGTTGCTTGTTGCAGGTTCTGATAGCTGGCCTGCTGTGATGATAGCGTGAGAAGGAGCAGTAAGGGGTCAGGTTGCACAGTTGACAGTTTCAGTTAAGATTCTCTGTTGTCAGATGAGCACAAGTCTAAGGCACAATAATAAGGAGAAACTGTCAAATATAGAGCTGTAAATTAAAATAAAAATATAATTTTAGATTAGGGTGCAGACTTAGCGATGTCCCTGTTAGTGGGTAGCAGTGAGATGGCTGCAGTTGCTTTTGTGTGTGGGAGCCATCACTCTTCATGGCATGATAGGTTATGATTAGTGCTGGGTCTTTGCAACCACACATAACTTGTGAATATTGAAAAGTGCCCCTACTGTGATGCTAGCACACCTGCACATGTATGGTAGCATTTATGTACAAGTCTTTCCATTTTAGATATCTATCTAGAGAGACAATTATATTGGAATAAATTACTAAGACACATTACATTAATAAATAAATAGATGCGTGTCTTACACCAAAATGCAAACACACATATATTTGTTACAATAAAAAGTACACTACACATTTATGTGTGTGTGTGTGCGTGTGTGTCTGTGAATAGACAAATATACACAAGTATATATGCGTACATATATATAAAGACACACAAATATAAATATATATATATATATATATATATATATATATATATATATATATATATACTAGCATTCATTTATTAAAAGATATATCTTAAAAGCAATAAAAATATCTTTGCTAAACTGAAGATAGTTTCTATCACAAGGACATGATGGAATTACTTTACTCTCAAATCAAACCAAGCAATGCAGCTCATTAGGCAAACACTTCTATCAGTCTGTCTTCTTCCCTGAAATATATTCACATTTCTACATATGATAATCATTTCAAATATAAAACAAAATCACAAAGTGTTTAGTCCAAGGACACATTGCTAAAGGCAGGAGCGTAGATACACTTTGAAATTAAAGGTTGAGACAGTTTCTAAAAAGAAACAGTACTAGTGTACACCTGAGTTTTTCACTACAGAAATAACTCACAGTAGTAGGAATAAACACTTTCCTTCCCTATTTGAGCAGGATCTCTCTCTCTCTCTCTCTCTCTCTCTCTCTCTCTCTCTCTCTCTCTCTCTCTCTCTCTCTCTCTCTCTCTCTCTCTCTCTCTCTCTCTCTCTCTCTCTCTCTCTCTCTCTCTCTCTCTCTCTCTCTCTCTCTCTCTCTCTCTCTCTCTCTCTCTCTCTCTCTCTCTCTCTCTCTCTCTCAAAAATTGTTGTTGTGCCGAGAAAAAAAGAAATTGGGGACCTGTCCTAGATCTTTCTTTTCTAAACCTCACACAGTTCAAAATGCCCTTTCTGTAGACTGATGGCTGATGCCTGTCATTCATCCTCTCGGTTTTCTAGTAGCTCTGGATTTAAAGTGTACCTTTCACATTCCGGGTCTCAAAGATTTCAGAGACTTTTGGTTTATATTTTCAACTCTCTGCTTTATCATTTAGGATGTCAACAACTCCCAGTGTTTACAAAGTGCCTGGCTCACTGCAGGTTGCAGGTCATTTGCATTTTAGTATATTTAGGTGACTGCTTTATTTTTGCAGATTCTGTTTCAACTTGTTAAGAATCTGTGGATTGGGTAAAAATATTTTTCTCATCTCAGTCTGGGATTTCAGGAGAAAATAGAGAAATCTTCTTTAATCAAATTCAGAGGATAGTGTTTCTGGGATCTCTGCTGGATTTGTTCCTCATGATGGCATTTCTTCCTCAGGACAAAGTATATTTTTACATGGAGTAATATCCTGAATGAATTCAGGAGTCGTAAATTTCATGGCATCAGCAGTTCTGATTCTTTTGGCCAGATCTCACATGAGGAAAATTTGGTTGTTCACCAAATCAATTTTGATCGGACACTAGCAACCCCTATCACTTCAGATCCCATTGCTGGGGTTTATCAAAAAGGAGAGTTACTCTGATAGGTGAATCATTTGTTTTTCAACCCAGTTCTTCTTATTTCCTTTCTAGCCCATACTCTGCGTGAAATCACAGATGCCTACGATTTTGCTTGGGGTGCTTGTATCCAAGGGGGTGATAGTGGAGGGTCTTTGGAACAAGCAGAGCAAACTAATACACATAAATATTGAAGAGGTGATGGCTGTAACAAATATTTTCAGATTAATAAACCAACTTTGGATCCAGGGTCTCTTGTAGTAATCTGGCAACACCATAGTGATGTGATACATAAACAGGGAGAAATCAGATCCTACCCCCTTTGTAGACTAGGTATGGTAGCCTGGTAGCTAGCAACTCAGCATAATATGACCCCCTAGATTTTGTAGCATGTCTGCTATAATGTTCTGCTCTGAAAAAATGTAAGCAGGACCAGGGCAGACCCCCATGAATGGAAATTGCTTGCAGGGGGTTTCCAGGAATTAATCCAGCTGGGGGGAATGCCTTAAGCAGATATGTTTTGTTTTTCATGTACTACAGACAGTTAAAGAAATTCTCCAGGACACTTTGCACAAAGGCCTTGAACACAGAAAACATTTCATTCCCATGGACAGGGGTATTGCTGTATATCTTTCCACCCTTTTCTCTGATAACCAGATTTCTTCTAAAGATTCCAAAGGATTCACTGAAGATGATACTAGTAACTATCTTTTGGCCTAGCAACAATGGTTCTTAAAATGGCCAAGGGCAATTACCACAAAATTCCTCACATGATGGAATTAAGTACACAAGGCAGAGATTGTTTGATACACTCCAGCCTTCAATTTATTCAGCTCACTGCTTAGATAAGATTTCAATGGCTTTTGGGCACTTGTTTTCTGAGGACGTGCAGCATGTGTTAAAGGAAACTAAGATACTTGCTACAAGAAACTTGTACATAGCTAAGTGGGAAAAAAATGTATAGCTTGTGCCAAAACAAGGACCAGGATCAAGAGGGGGAAATGCAAAAAATAAAATGAGAGAATGGGATTTTAGATGCAGATTTTTTAAGGAAAATAACCATACAGAATATTACACTCATAAAGTAGTACAAAGTGTTTTAAGAACTAAGCCAATACAAGAATGGAGAAATGAATTTTTGCCAATAGGGATGACTCCAAGTAGTGATACAGAAAATAAGCAAGAGTAGTTTGGAATGTACTGGAGAAAACTGGCAAAGGAATCAAGGTGTTTGGGAACAAGTAACTAGAGCAAAATGTAATAGAGTGGTAAGGGCTAAGATGATATTTGGACTGCAGGCTGGAGACTGTCTTTCATATAGGCAAAGAGAAATGGATAGGGGAATTCTTAGAGAGAGACCTGCTCTGGTAGAGTTTTTAGTTGACTCTATAAAAGAAACTGTTAAAAATATATAATTAGTAGGGCATATGAAGTATTGCATGATAACTATAAGAATCAGTCGAATGAGGTTAGAAAAGATTGGGAAGAGAGACTGGAAAAGCAATTTACAAGGGAACATTGGGATGACGTGTATATCTCCAAAGTATGCAGCAAAGCCCAGAAGGTTTGAGATTTTTTGGAAGTGTCTGCATAGATAGGTATTTTTTGTCAGGTAGATAGCAAATGTTGAAGGTGTGATAGGGTAGAATGAGGTAACTGGGAACATGTGTTTTGGGAGTGCAATGAGTTGGCTGATTTTAAAAATTCCTTAGAGTTCTCAGTCAAACCCTAAGTGAGTGAATTGTAGTAACTAAGGAAATAATTCCTTTGAGCTGGGACAGAGACTGCTTTGCTTAGACATACTAAAGCCTTATTAAGTTTTGTAATGCAAACTGTCTTTTGAAACTATTTATGTAAGTAAACTTTGTGTTGTGGAGCTTTTCTCCCCGGGCCTCCACTGAAAATGGGCCCCACAAGCCCAGTGGACCTCCTCAGTCATCAAACTGAAATAAGTAAATAAATAGATATATATATTTTATATATATATATATATATATATATATATATATATATATAGTCTACCTTTAACCTTTAACTGCAAACCGCGAAATTCCAAAATCGCGAACACTGAAGTGCTAAATTATGAAATGTCACCCCCTTTTTGACCGATGGTAGCACTTGTTTCAGTGATGGTGTGTTTGGAAATGTCAAAATTCGATTATTTTACATTTCGGGAATTTGGCATTACGGAATTCGCATATCTGGTTCATGGATGTGCATGTACGACCATTTGACTTTCAAACATGTAAAGGTAAACCATACATACATATATATTTCTTTTCTTTTTTTTTTACCAGCTGGATGTTGAACACTGGCCTTCTCTACATTCAGAAGTACTTGTCTTTCAGTGTTTGTGCACACACATTATAATGATGTGGTACAGTTCACACACATCTAACTAATATAGTACAGTTCACACACATCTAACAGATGTAGTACAGTTCACACACATTGAACTTTTGCAGTACAGTTCTACTTGTTAGCTCTTTTTGTCTTCAAATCTGGAGATGTCAGCGAGAAGTGCTATGCCAGATGACATATTGATCATTGCCTATAGAGACAGTACATGGAGTTAATTCCTTTTAGGGCATAATTTCAGCATATATGTGACAATATGCATAACCTTGTTATCTGTGCTTCCTTGTGCTATAGTGCATTTCTGTTGACAACTGGTGTACTACCATAGTATGTATTTTATTTGTTAATGATGACAATTCAGTATGTGTCCACAACAGATTCCTCACACTGCCTAGTATGATTCAGAGCTGGCACATCCAAAGTATCGCACCAACAGCACCATATGTGTCTGTCATGTGACCTGATAACAGTTAGAATGGGAAGCTGGTAGGGAGGTTGTTGTATGACAGTACACAATATAGGTTTATAGCATGCCCTAGCAGTATCTGTTGCAATTCTGAGAAACAGAACACAACAACTGGTTTGCAGCTGATAACACAATGTAGTAATGAATTTTCTATGACAGCTTATTTTATACTTCAGACATGGTCACTTTATGGTATGCTACTACTGCCACCGTGTGTGCCCTTGGCACATCCCCAGTGATATGAAGTTGACATGGTGACTTTATGGTATGCTACTACTGCTACTGTGTGTGCCCTTGTCATATCCCTAATGATGTGAAGTTGACATGGTGACTTTATGGTATGCCACTACTGACATTATATGTGCCCTTGGACCATTAAGTAATTAAATAATTATGCAAATGGTGCCAGTGAAATATATAAAAAAAAAACAGTATTATTAGTAAAGTTATTTAAACAGCACTCGTTGTATAAAACAGTTCTTCATAAAGGTAAAACAAACAAAAAAACATCCATTACAAGATATAGGAAACAGCCATAAAAAGTTAACATGGTTTTACAACAGGCATAGTAATGAATGTGTATACATAATTTAGGTTTAGCCCTTCTAGGCTTAGACACCTTCATTTTTAAGGCAGGAAGAAGTTAAATATGATGATTCATACTGGGTGGGGTGCAGGCATCCAGTTTAACTGCCATATAATTTCTCTATATTCTAACATATTCTCCCAATACCCACCCCTATCACTAGGAAACACCTTTTCCAGGACCCAAAACTTAAAATCTGCCTGTGTGCACACCAGACTATGCCCATACGGAGCATTGGTTTCTCTTTTTCTATTGATGGCATAATTATGTTCGTATACACGTTGTCCCAAAGTAGTTTGGTTTTACCAACGTAATATGCCCAGCAATATTTTCAGTAAGCGAGATAAACCACCCCTTTTGAATAACAGCTGTTGTAAATCAAAGTCTTAAGGCTAGAAGGTATACTTGGTATTTCTAAACTCTTACAGTTAGCCATAATAGTACATTGGGATCTGCATTTGTCTGCCTTGTGTTTCAGACTTCTAACAAAGGTTCTTGCCTCCCCCATAGTGCCTTTTTAGTCAATGCCATGTGTTAAAAATACCAACATGAAGATTTCATCAAAACCCAAATTAAAGGTTATGCTACTGAATGCTAGGAGTCTAAACATGAAACTGCACTCATTGCAAGCATTCTTAATCCTGGAAGATGCTGACATTTCTGCAGACACAAAAATCGTATTTAAAGCTGCAAAGAACACCCCAGCCATACCAGGTTATTCATCCTATCATACATTCAGACCCCAAACCATGGGAAGCAAAACAAAAGAAAGTGGAGTTGCAATATATGTTAAAGACATACACACCTCCTGGCTGGTCATTATGACACACAGGAGACACTCCAGGTGCAGGTAACCACTGACAAGACCCCTATTCAAATCATAGCTAGCTACAGGCCCCCAACTTTGACTCAAGATGCCCACTCCACTTATCAGGACCCCTTTGAATCTATTAAGATTCAACCCTTTACCCTGATCCTGGACGACATTAACTATCCAACCATAGATTGGAAGAACTACTCATGCCAAAACACAAATGTCCAGAGCTTCCTTGATTCCATCAATGCAAATGCCTTGGAACATCTGGTTGACCCCCCCACAAGAGGTGATAATATCTTGGACTTGGTATTAACCAACATGACTAATCACTGCAGCATTCCTACAGTGTTATCCTCCCTGGTAAGATTCAACCACAAAGTGGTCACTTTTGAAGTCACTATATTCCCCAACCCCACTCCAGCTAGGATAAAACAAAAAAAACTTCTCCAAAGCTGATTACAACCCTCTGAGGGAAGGTATAAACAGTTTCACAGCCCTCTCATCCTCCATAGGAACTGGCACATATGTCCAAACCTACACTAAAGTACTATACAAGCATTTCTGTAGCTGCATGGAATCAGGAATACCCGGCAGGACAAAATCCTCCTCCTCAAGGCAGAATAAACCTGTCTGGTGGACATCTGCAATAAATAAAATCAATAATAAAAGGAAAAAAATGCTGTTCCGGGCCAAGAAGGAGCAGGTGCCTAATTATAAGCAATTTCTCCTTAGCCTAAACAAGCAAATAAGAGCACTATGAAATCCCCCAAAGAAACTTTGAGTCCAAACTGGCCATGTCTACTAAAAACAATCATAAGGCCTTCTTCACATATGTCCACAGTCTCAAAGGTAGCACTCAGTTCTGCTCAGAGCTGGTGATCAAGGACACCACATATACAAATGCTGTGGATATAGCCAACCTGCTGGCAGACAGGTTAAGTGAAAATTTCACCCTTCTGCCCCCCCCCCCCCCATCAGTAAATTAGGACATCCCCGGCACCTTCCCCCCTCCTCTTATCTCTAGGGAGCAAGTCATCACTGCCCTCTCAAAGGCAGAAAATATTGCCTCCATGGGACCTGATAACATGCTAGGCTGCATCTTGTGTGAACTCAGGCAGGAACTTGCAGCACCATTAGGCACCCTGTTCAACCAAAGCCTGTGTCCTGGCTTCATCCCAGCTCAAAGGTGGAGCATCCACCGATGCAGGAGATTATAGACTCATCAGCCTAACTTGCCTGATCTGCAAGGCCATAGAAAGGATTATCATGGAGATCCAGAGTTTGGACCTCATTAACAAGGACATTGACAACCTCCAAACACTCAATCCCACACAGTTTGGTTTCATCAAGGGAAGGTCATGCCTGTTAAATTTGGTTGACTTTTTTGAGGCAGTCACCAAAGCCATGGATGAGGGAGGACTGTGTACACTGCCTACCTTGACCTGGCCAAAGCCTTCAATACTATTCCCCACTTGGGTATAATAGATAAACTCTCTCACCTAGGCATCGATCTGTATGTTACCAGATGGGTAAAAAACTGTCTCACTGATAGAACCCACCTAATAAAAATAGGGGAAGCCACCTCAAGCAGTAGACCCATAGTGAGCGGTGTACCCCAGGAATCGGTCTTGGGGCCTCTGTTGTTTGGGATATACTTTTCTGAGCTGCAGTCCAAAACCAATGGGATGTGGCTGACCAGGTTTTTAGGTGACTGCAAGCTAGGCGCTGTCATCATTTCTCCTAGTGATGTGGACATCCTCCAAGAGGGTCTCACCCAAACAAATGAATGGTGTCAGAAACAAGACCTTAAACTCATCCCCTTTCAGGAAAGTGACATCCCCACAAATTATCACATTAATAACAAGGTCCTAAGCATGCAATCAGTCATGAAGGACTTGGGCTCCCAGGTTGATAGCAAACTGACTTTTGACCAATTGCATGGAAAGCTTTCTAGATGGCCCACCTCATTAGTAAGGGTATCTCATCCAGAAACAGGGAGGTCATAACATCCCTGTATTCTTCCCTTATAAGATCCACTATTGAGTACAGTGCCCCTTTTTGCATGTACCTCTGAAATCAAATGCAGCAGCTGGAGAGACCACAGAGGTTCCTCACCAGGAGAATCCAGGGCCTCAAACATCTACCCTACATAGATAGGCTAAAAGCTCTGTCCCTCTACTCAGGCTCATACAGACTCCTCACAGGTGACCTTTGTCTGATGTGCAAAGCAATCTCAGACCCCACCTTGATGGGACTGCTGCATATCCACAAGTCAAGCTTCACTCGAGTAACCCACATGTGCAATCTCAACCTGGCCTGTGACATCAATAGAACTTGTTGGCAGGACAGATATGTGCCCCAGAGACTTCCCATTCTATGGAATAGACTCCCTGTCTATGTCAAGCAGAGTACTTCATTAACCCTTTTTAAGTGCAACCTGGATAACTGGATGGGAACAGAAAATACAACACTGCAATTCCTCCTATGTCCCTACTGGACAAGGGCATCTGATGCTGACTTGTTGGAACATGGGCTAAAATTCTTGGCTAGGCTTGTAAGGACCTCAGGGCCAATAACCTAGTAAGTTCCTATGATCATATGTATCATATTTCTTCATAGTATATTCCTATCTATGATAGATACACTTTTTGCTTGCAAATCTGTGGTTTGGTGCCAGATTCATTTCATGTCTGTGTGATGCACCATGGTGCCATCTGGCATGCATCTCAGCTAATGAATTTAACTTGAACTCCATTGTTACCCAATGTGTCTGCATTGTCTAGCTCTGTCAGAGGCACACATTTGGTGGAGATGCTCAGTTGTGGCATAAACTTAACCATGTTTGGTACAGGGATTTGCATGTGGTGACCTGTTATGAATAACTCCTGTGCCCTGTATACTACCCATTGAAAGAATATACACAAATGTTTATTTTTTGTGTGAAATTTTGTACTTTTGCTTATCTGAGGTAAACTGTTGTATGTGTCTCACCCTAATGTACAGGCCGTTGTAGCATAACCCACTTCTTCATTGCCCAAGTGGGTCCTGTGATTTGTGTTGTTGTCTAAATACTTAATCTTTGTAGGCATACACACACAAATGCGTGCGCGCGCACGCACACACACACACACACACACACACACACACACACACACACACACACACACACACACACGATAAGCTGTATAGCTGTGTCATGACAGATACATGTGTTGCTATAGCATTCCTCTCAGCTGTCCAGATTTTAGCAGAATATCCAGATTTTTGCCTCATATTTTTGGTCTATTTCTCATAAAATTTGTGGGTTTTCTGATGAATCACTGGGATGATCTGAGGATTGACATCACTAAATAATGACATATATTTGAATTTCAGACTTCAAATCCTTCAGAAAATGTATGTTAACACAAACCCTGTTACTCCAGTAACTTTCAAAGTTTCTAAGAGCAGTATTGAAAATCTGTCCCTATTTTTGGATCTTTGTCCCCCACATTTTGTTAGGCTTTGTCCAGATTTCTTGTACTAAGAGGTTAAGAGGTATTTGCTGTAGTGCAACATTCTAGGGCACTGCAGACATTATCTGGTGGGTAGTGGCTGTTACACAGCCTCGGATCACTGCATTGTAAACATACAATGCCAGTGCCTGTGTATTGAGTGTAATGTTTGTTTAGTAGTGCAGATGTACACACCAACAGTCATGCATCTTTGATGCTGCAGCATGCCATGCGGTTCACTCAGTGCATTATCATTCTTCAGTTATCTTGTATTTGCCAGATATTCATTTGCTGATAACAACATATCTTCTGTACTGAATAGGTTCATAGGGTCTTGGGTAAGTACTAAGCTAGCTGCCCTTGCAGGCCAATTTAAGCCTAGCCGGTTAACCTTTTTATGCTCAAATTAACCTATCCTGTTTGGTTATAGATTGGTCTTACACATGCCATGGTCAATAATTATATATTACCCTTAATGAGAATAACTGGGATCATATCATAGATAATTTGAAAGGACCCATGCATGGGATAAAGCATTTAGGAGTGTTTTCTGTCCATTTGTAGTAGAGGGGTTAGTCCTGGGATACATTTTGTGTTCCCCATCCATAGATCTAAGTTGTACTTGAAAATGGAAAGGGATGAACTTCATTTTATATGGATGGGGAGTTCGTTCCAGAGCAGTGGTATCCTATACATGTCCCTCAAACCATTCTGTTGATGTTGCAGAAGAGCTTTAGATCCCCAGACTGAGTATTTCTGGTGCCATTTGGCTTGCTTATGTGCAGTAAAGCTAATAGGTCAGAGGATGCCTTGTATGTCAGAAACAGGTCACCTGTTAGCAGTCTGTATGATACTGACTATAGTGACAAGGTCTTGAGTCACTACCTCATAGGATATCTTGTCATGTTGTTTAGGCCTTTTTATTCTTTTGGTAAGGTATCGGTGTGGGTGATATTATGTAGCATAGCAACTATATCTTACTGCTTCATTTCAAAACTCATATATGGTTGTATGATTTCATGTTGAACTACCATTGCATTATGTTTTAGACAAAAATATGGGTGCACGTGCTGACGCATATGTGCATAGTTCTGATATTATAATGCGAGTCATTACTTATTTATTTCTGATTACAAGAGAAGGAGCAGGAGCAATGATGACTGGAGGCACACAGAGCTTTTTTGGGTCTTGCATTATGAGGAATGCTATATTATAGCAATAACCCACGGAGATGTCCGTTGCTTATTTTAAAACTGTCTCGCTATGTTAAACTCATTTAACATAGCGAAACACTAAAAAAAAGCAATGGAGATCTTGCTTTCTCCGTTGCTTTTTTTTAAAACACTGTCTCGCTATGTTAAATGGGTTTAACATAGCGAGACAGCTTTAAAATAAGCAACGGAGATCTCCATTGCTTATTTTAAAGCTGTCTCGCTATGTTAAACCCATTTAACATAGCGAGACAGTGTTTTAAAAAACCGAGTTATACTAATGGAAAAAAGTCCGGGCGACCGGACCTTTTTCCATTAGTATAACTTGATTTACAACGGGCACGCTGGCCAATCAGCATGCACGTTTTGGGGGGGTCATGGTATAATGTAGAATAAGACAGTTTTCTCCACTGAGAAGAGTTATTGATATGCAGCAGGATCAGCAAATTAAGGTCACTGCATATGGGAAGGTCCATATGAATGCAGTGAGGTCACTCGGACACATCATTGGACACACAAATACTGTCACAGTAGCCTGAGACAAGCAGACCCACATTGCCAGGTTTGGGGTCCCCTTCATATAACCGAAACACCACTTACCCAACTTTCAGATAATCGAGCTGAGAACACTGACAGTACAAAACACCAGCTGCTCAAAACACAGATGGGTAGCTAACAGTAAGTAACTGCTTGGCCAGCATGTTGACCTTTTCCCCTTACCTCCACAGTAGTGCGATCTCAGATTTGGTATATTTAGTTAAGGGGGGTGTGTGGGGGATAAAGCCATCCATGTGGGTGTGTTTTCTTTGCTTCCATTTTAGTGTGCTTGTCGGGTTGGCCAACGGGTTACTTACCGTTAGTTACCCATCAGTGTTGCGAGCGGTCAGTGTTTTGTACTGTCGGTGTTCTCATCTTGATCTTCTGAAAGTTGGGTAAGTGGCATTTTGGTTATATGAAGGGCATCCTAGCTTTGACACACTTTCCACAGACCGCAAGTCTTGGATCCCAGCAGTTAGGACCTACCCAGATGGGTATATCTACATCAACTTATTTTTTCTGTAGTGGCCATATTTCAAGAGGACTTTCACTCTTTCTTCATCTGATGCTTCCAGTTTCCATGACAACAGAGAATGGAGTGATTTTTAGATTCATGAGGCTGGGCCTCATCTTGCATGCTCCTGTGAGCCTTAACTATTTGTCTGCTTTACCACTACAGAAGCAGCTGACTATTGAGTGATCTGACTGCTAATGTGATACCTACTCTTATGATTGCCAAAATCTTCTGCCGTTACCACTTCTTCTACCTAAATGTTCTTCTGTTGTTGTCAAATGTGGTGAAGATAACAGGACAAATATGGAGGCATGGGTCTCCTTCTAATGACCGAAACGCCGATTCGCCGACAGTGAAATAACCGACACGAAACGACCGACAACGCAGTTGACTGACACGCTCGAATCCCGACAGACGGAAGACCGACAAGGGGAATGTGTAAGCGCGACCTGGTAAGTATGCGATAGTGAGGGATTTAGGAGTAGGGAGCGGACAGGTAAGTGTGCAATACTCAGGGATGTAGGGTTAGGGTGTGTGATAGGTGAGTGTGCGGTAGTGTCGGAGCTTGGGGTTGGGTGTGTAAGTGAGTTAGGGTTAGGGTGCAGGTAGGAGAGTGTGCGGTAGTGTCGGAGCTTGGGGTTTGGGGTGTGTAAGTGAGTTAGGGTTAGGGTGCAGGTAGGGAGAGTGTGCGGTAGTGTCGGAGCTTGGGGTTGGGGTGTGTAAGTGAGTTAGGGTTAGGGTGCAGGTAGGGAGAGTGTGCGGTAGTGTCGGAGCTTGGGGTTTGGGGTGTGTAAGTGAGTTAGGGTTAGGGTGCAGGTAGGGAGAGTGTGCGGTAGTGTCGGACCTTAGGGTTAGGGTTTGGGTTAGGGCTAGTGGATATGTGTTGTAGTGTACTGTGTTGTTTACGTGTAGTGTGTCGGTGTTATGGTGTTCGGTGTTTCGCGTTGTCGGGTTTGTGTGTTGTCGGTTTTCTGGCGTCGGTTATTTCACTGTCGGCGAATCGGCGTTTCGGTCATTAGAAGTAGACCCGGAGGCGGGTCATATGGGGATAGTAAACTGACATAATTTTCTTCTGAATGACATTTTAGTCAGTAGCATTTAGTTGAGTCCTCTTATTGTCATATAGGATGACTTGAGTTTGATGAGACCATCAAACTATGTTATAAATACTTTCCACCACTCCTCCAAGGAGGAGGGACCTGAATTAATAAATTTGGAGAGATGGAAGAGAGCGGTATATGGTATGTTCCCCCCTTGGAAAAATGCTGTCTGTACTGTTTAATTTTCAGTTTAACATTCATTTTTAGTTGTTGACTTAACTTCACAATGTTTTAAGATGCCATTATAGCAACTTCAATAGATATTATGAATCTAGGAGAGCACCATGCCATGATGGTACAGTTAATTTAGAGATGATGCATTTATGATCGATTCCCCTATTCATTTAGGCAAATATTTTCTGTTTAGTGTAAATGCATATGCATTTAATATCAATTTTATTCCTTGAGTTTTTTAATACTCGGAAACTGCATTTGTGCTTTGCAACTTTCTGGCACCAGTGCCCTGTGCTTTGTATGTTTCTTTCTGCTAGACTGCTGTGTGTCAATGTGGTTAACATACTGCTGCCTGTGCCTTACTTATGGCCTTCATAGTTGTGCGCTTCACATACATTCATGCATCTATTGAGTCATGCTGCTTCGGCTGCGTTACTTCTATATGGGTATGCCCTTAGGCATTTGCTTTTTCCACAGTTGCCATTTTTTTCCATGCTATCATCACATGTGTGGTGTCCATGTCTCTAAACCTGACATTGGCTATACTTAAACATGCTGTGCCACATTTCTATGTTGGATTTGAGCTTTGTTTCACATTGGTGCAATGTATGCTGCTTGTGTACCATCACATATTTCTGTGCCCCAACATGTTCTTCTGTGCCATTGAGGCAATACCTCCATGTGATGGGTATTCTTTGCAGCATGTATACTTCACATTTTTTGAACAAAGAACATACTCCACTTACATTATTGTCATGTGCCCATAGATTCAGGATTATCCATTGAAGGATTATTCTTCAGCAGGCAAACTCACAAATCTCATTCACTGAAAACTACTTTCAGTGTACAGGATTTCATTTTTTTTTTTGCAGGTAAAGCAAGACCCCCCCTGCTCCCCTTATGTGAGGGGAGGCCACCACAGACCCAACCTAACTTATATATACTAACTCCATGGTCACACAACAGTGGAGAAAGTGCAACATTTCCCATTTGCTAAAAGTGTTTTTCAGCAATTCTGGGTGCATGTTACCTTCTGTGGAAGAATAACCCTTCAATTAACTTTCACATTCCTGTGTTGACTATGCATGGCAGTCTGTTGTTTTCACCAAACATACTGTATTTACCTTAGATATATATATATATATATATATATATATATATATATATATATATTAATATATATATATATGTGTGTGTGTGTGTGTGTGTGTGTGTGTGTGTGTATATATATATATATATATATATATATATATATATATATATATATATATTTATTTATTTTTTTTTACACTATATGACTTGTATATTTATGCTACTTGTATGAATTTCATGCATGGTAACACCTTCTTATGAAATGCAGTCCAACAAACACTTCTTAGACCTGATGGGTACTGCTGCATTTATGGTCTAGCTGTCACTGTGTGAAATACCCCACTGCTGTTAGCCTCACAAGCCCTGGGATGACGTAGTTCTTCTGTGCTTTCTGTGCTCCGGGCATGTTTCTTCAGCTTGTACTGTGCTTTCTGTCCACTGCGCATGTTTCTCCAACTTGTGAATGTTGGCCTGTGTACCCAAGTCATCTAGTCTTGTGCACAGCACAGCCTGTGCTTCTGTGAGCATGAATTATTTATTGGTTTGGGATGCACATTTCTCTGCCTATTAACATATTCAGATTGTGCTGTTTGTATTCTGAATTTCAGTGTCATTCTTCTTCCTTTCCATTATCCAGTAATGTTTTGAAGCCGGCTACCTGATAAGTGTCAATAGCTGTAGGAAAAATCATATGGAACTGCATAATGAAACATACACGTATGTTTAAATGATCAAAATGAATTATTTCTGTCATTATTCAGCAATCAACTTTGCAAAGCTCATTCCTTTTGCATTTAAATAACTTGTGCATTCATAGAAGTCATTCCGTGTAATTAAGTTCTTAATAACCTCAGTAATAATACGTTTTAAACTCTATCTACATTATTCCATTCTAACAACTAAGCAAGGTATCAACTTTGCTTTAATATCATGCTCCAATCTGTATTTCAGCCTATGTATCAACTTTGGTTATTAATATGTTTGTAATGTCTGCTCTAAAGCTAAGTATTAACTTATGTCTCAGGTCATATGCCAAAGTATATTTTTGGTTTTGGATATTTTGAAATGTTTCATACTTTGTATATTTTTAAATGGTTTAAGCTTTATATATCCTTTATGTCATGTACTAGAGCTTTTCTCATTGGGACTCTGCTGAAAATGGGCTCATGCCCTGTTGGACTAAATGGCTAACAAATGTGAAATAAATAAATAAAGACATATAATTGCTGATTATACCCTTGTTATGCAGTGTAAATATTTTATGGGTATAGTTCCACACTTCTGCATTACTTATGCAATCATCTGCACAAGCACTCATGCTTACAAATTCATGCTATCTCTCCTATAATGCTGTTTATTGCATTTTATTTCTATTCTCTTTTACAAATTCGATTGCTGACAAATTGGTATGCTTTTGTGGACATTACCAACCACTTTGCCAGTTTGTTATATCCCCAAGGCTAGCAATTAATAACATAATTAGTAAAAAGTACTAGAAAGACAGTCAAGCTAGAGTTGTCACTGTGTAACACCTTAAACCTCCTGTAGGGATTTCAGTTAGCTTCTGAGTGGTACTGACAAGCTCAGAAAAAAGTGCAGAACCTGGCATACCTGCAGTTCGTGGGGTTTGGCTTTCTTGGCCTGAATGTGCCAGTAAAGTCTAAAACAGTAAAAAGTCATGAACAGGTCTGAATTTTGCCTGACTAAAATAGTGTATAGTACCATTAAGACAAAGTATCCAATTTCTTTTTTTTTTTTTGCAAGATAACATCACTTATATGTAACACACACTAAGACGAAGGATCTCATAAACCACCTGATTGTTTTCTCAGCTTTACTTTAATAGTTGTCACTGTTTCTGAATGCTTAATTTAGTGCCTCTAAAATGCAGCACTTATAAATTAAAAATGCAGACAATGTATATTATCCATTATTACTCCAGCATGGAAATTGACTAATTTATTTCATTTTATGCACCAGTATTGGAGTGATTACTACCTGCAATGGAATGTCTCAGAATACCCTGGGGTGAAAAATGTGCGATTCCCTGCAGAAAGGATTTGGAAGCCCGATATTCTTTTATATAACAGGTAGGATGCTTTCAGTTAGTACAAATATATTTTATTGCTAACTTTTTATAATCTATATCTGTGTATTATTTCTTGTTTAATTGAAATCAAGAAAGAAAATAAAGCTATCATTAGTCATCATGGCATGTAGTTGCTTAATGCTATTTTCATATGTTTATTTTGTCTTGTTATGCTGCTGTTGTGTTCAGTGCTTATTCCTGTAATTTAAAGATTTGGAAAAATGTAATGAGATACTTCAAAGTAAAGCACTTTCTATTCCATGAGCTGTTCAGTGCATTTGCTTAATTATTAATGTGAATCTCATTCACTTGATGTTGCTTGCATATTTCTTACTTGATAATCACTTGAGAAGCCAGATTTCTTATATGTCGCTAACAAGCAGTGAAAAACTAATTTGATACTTTTTATAAATCTGTAATTAAAATAAACACGTATTGCAAACCAGACAAAGCTTCAGTATATTTGGTGGGGAAATGATAAATATTTTTTTTCTATTCACACTCTGCATAGAAATGTGCTTTCCTAGTTTAAGTGAGGAGAAAGATACTGCATTTTGAAAATACTATTTTCTTTAAATATTGGTTATCAGGTGATCAGTGCATACCTGATTACATCATAAATGTCAAAGGATACCTTCTTCTTGAAAAGAACCAGACACCAGGCAGGGTAAAGTCATAAGCAATTTCTTTCCCTTTATTCACACTCAGTACAAACGGAACATCATCAGATGATGAGGTATCTGATGAAGTTCTGTTTGTATTGAGTGCGGGTATCTGATGAAGTTCTGTTTGTATTGCGTGTGAATAATGGGAACAAAAGCATTTATAGCCTTACCCTGCCTGGTGTCTGGTTCTTTTCAAGGAGAAGGTATCCTGTGACATTCTTGTTGGATTATTTGCTTTTATGTGTTTTAACATTGTGATTACAACATAACAGAATTTCTATGTGCAAAGGTTTTACAGTCTTCAGTAAAATTTTTAAACTGTTCTTCATTGTGTATATATACTAGGTCCAATTTGTATATTCTTATGAGATGGCCACAGATGATCTTATTTGTGAAATCACCTTTGCAGTTCTTTTTCTTTATGTCTCAGAGGCAGGCATATTTTCTGTTTTGGCGACCAAGTAGGCTCAGGTTCATTAGTCTGTTGATTTATTTATGTATTCATTCCATAGAGGAGTACTGGTGGGGCTAAATCAACAGGTAACTTTTTGTAACAAAACACATTTAATTTTATCCAAAAAATAAAAAGATGTAGCAACTCAAAATTGCCAGCAAAAGGAAATAATACCAAAACTGAGTTGCTAAGCCCACAATCAGAACACTGCTCCACTTAAAAGTTAAATCTTTATTATTTTCAAATAAAGTGTGGATTTAACTTCTAAATGGAGCAGTGTTCTGTCTTGTGGGCTTAGCAACTAAGTTTTGGTCTATTTTATTTTATGTCATGTACAATATTTGAGTGAAGACTTTTATAACGGGTCAGTTATGGATTAGACATTGAAAATGGATTACTGTTTTCATCCACGTAGAGTGAGATATCATTAGCTGTGCCACTCCAGTATTAGTGTGCATATGTGAAAGGACAGTCGTTGTTTCCAAAGGGATGTGATACATCCTCCATGCTGGGAATGCAGATCTATACAACTCTCATCCAAATGTCATCTCAGTTTGCATAATCTGAAACTATCATATCTGGTTTCATGAAGTAGACCATATCAGACTAGATCCTCTCTAATGTAGTCAGTTTTTACTGTTTTAGCCACCATAATGACAGTATTAACATTAGGCAGAAAATAGTTCAGTAGCTTTGCAGTCCTTACTCTTGGATCAAGAAAAGGCTAAAGACTTTTTACCTTCTTTGGTTATTAGTACTGCCTCTTCCTTGCATTGTTTTATTTAATTACAGGTTCTTCTACATCCCTTGTTCTTATGAAATGCTTTTTTTTATTGTAACAAAAATTGTAGGTCTCAAGACAGTGACAAATGCATGAAACATAGGGGATCCTGGGTTCAATCCCTAGACAAGGGTTAGGGCTTTCCTTACTTGTTGAGTTGCTAATGCAATACTAGGTTAATTATTTGTTCTGCATTGGATGTTTGTGTGCTCCGCTACCCTACTGTTGCATAAAGATTGACTTATTGTGTGTCATTTACCCAAGGATCAACATGGCAAGGATCAGAACTCCTCCACAGAAAATCACTGTTGGTGAGTTGTGCCCTTTTCTGAGATAAATTCCCCCTTCTGGTACTTGCTGCTATGACCATGGAGTTGGTCTACATTATATATATATATATATATATATATATATATATATATATATATATATATATATATACACACACACACACACACACACATATATATATATATATATATATATATATATATACATATATATATATATATATATATATATATATATATATATATATATATATGTTTATATATATAAGTTCACGGGGGGTGTGGGGGTTTGACCCCCACACTGTGGGAGCAGGAAGTTTGCCTCCAGCAAAATACTCTTAAATGTTTTTTTTTTCCCCAGCTATTTTTTCAGGGTGTAGAGTTGGATTATTCCAGTTCTTGGCAGGTTGCACTTTGATCGCTCATAGTAGAAGCTTGTGGGTTCAAAATCGCCATCATTGTGATTTCCCAGTTGAAAGGCGATAGAACTGTTGTTGGAGGAACCCTGGTGCATAACTGCCAGGATAGCCCTTAGAATGTTTGGGGTCCTAGATTCAATGTCCACACAGGGGTCAGTATTTTCTTTTCCCCCACAGTTGGTAATGCAGTGCTAGGATAATTGTTTGGTCTGCACTTGATGCTTGTGTGTTCAAAATCTCACTGAAAGGAGATACAATTGCTCTTGGTGGAAACAGTTTACTAAGCTGTCCAGAACTTCTTGTTGGTCCTGTTGCAGTAACAACTGCACAGAATGTTTGGTCTTGGGTTCAGTCCCCAACAGATTTCAGTGTTTTCCTCGATGAGCTGTCAAAGCATAGTAAGTTAATCATGTGTTCTGTATTACAAGCGTCGGTGTGCAAAGCCACTATCATTGTAATTTCCTGGCTGAAAGGAGATGCAACTAGTCCTGGGGGAAATCAGGCTCATAACTGTCCAGAGACTCATTATTTGCCCTGTAACATTGGCATCTATAAGGAGTGTTGCGTGAGGGTCATGTTTACCTTTCTTATTGAATTTTCATTTTAATTTATTTTTCTTATCTTTTATCTCTTATTTTCTGATCCTACACTTTTTGTTTGATATCAACACTGTCCTTGTGCTCTCCACTGTCACTGTTAAGCTGTGTGACTTGCAAAGCACCTTTAACAACTAAGTGTTTGTGAAACTTTAGCTGCCTTTCCTGCTTAATGAAAATGATGTTGTAACCAGGATTGCCTCTTTCCTTGAATCTGCGGGTACCCTGTGAAAGAGCACCTATCCTTTATCCTGGGGGATTAGCACTGTACCTGTAAAACCTCTTGATAATTTTTGCTTTTCATGGCATGAAGAAGTTTAATTTTTAATGCGGGATGACCTCACCGCCTTTGGTTCATAATTTTATTGCAGACATTAAGCTATGTTTTCCCAGACGTTGAGTATTTTTATTTATTTTATTTTATTTAAGTTTACTTATTAGTGTAGTAGACTGATCACACTAGACCATTTGCAGGGATAGCCCAGGGAGTATCATCTGTATATGCTACTTTACTAGAATAAGGAATACTAATTATAAATAATGTTAAAGTTGTAAGAATTCTTTTATAGCTTGCAGTCATTAAAGGTAATACATGAGAATGATGACAATGTATTTATGGCTTAAATTAACTTTTGAATTAAGATATTTCATTCTGTGTCCATCTGAAGACTTAAAACAATTCACCAAAGTCAAACTGACCAAATCCAGTTTTGGTGCAGGTCACAGACTGAAGTGCTATATACCTAAAATGAAAAGTATTTTTGAAAATCATCACAGACTGTAACCTCTGTATAGGCAAAGTTCATAGGTAAGCACTAGTCTATCTTCCTTTGTGGGCTATTTCTAGCCTATCCATTTTCCTGTCCAAAGGTGAGAATTAAACTCTGTAATTTGTGTCTGTGAGGCAACCACCTTAACCATCATACCGACCTGATCATTCAGTATAAAGGCCAAATATATTTTCCCCTGGTGATATTGGAATTCTGTGCTATTTGTGATCAGCTGGATTGATTAATTGAATAAGCAGTATTCACATTGGTTTCACTCAGTTAGGCTTTCACCAGTCTTTTGACCACATCCACATGATGGTTTTTCATCAAGGATAAATGCATTGCTAATACTTTCATCTTCAGCATTTATTTTGTGATGATATGAAGATGCTTCCTGCTTGGTGTTTTGGGTGGAATCCATGTTTATCTATGTATGATCTCAAAAATATGTATCTAAAGTAAGCTGACTGACTTGAAATATAATACTTTAGTACTCCCTTCAGCAATGGGACATCTGTTTCTCCAAAATGCATCAGTTTCAGAGTTAGTATGTATAAGCTGGGGATTTGGGGTGAAGAAATAATTGTAATGTCTAATTTCACTAAAGTTTGTTAGATCTTTACATACATAGGCAGATTTCCTTTCACAGTAATACTGTTGAAGTATTTAGTTTCTCTCTGTGATGTATCTCATTGACACAGTAGACCCTTGAATGTTTGCCTGTGGCAGCAGATGTCATGAGTGAGGAATATGCTCATAGTGTGGGAGTTTTTTCCTCCCTAGTGGAAACCACTGATGAAGTGAAAGGTTTGTAGGAAATTCACACTGAAAACTACCTGTGGTCTTGTTGACTGCAGTGCTGAACTAATTAAACTTCATCTGATATTGTACGGAAGGGAAGCAGGCCTGCTCAGACTTGTGAGCAAATAAATCATTACAGGTTGTGCAAAGCATGTAGCTCAGAGTGTGAGATGAAATCCCTGAATAAAGCATGTAAATGACAAGTCACATGCAAAAAGAGGACAATTATGATGCACAGTAACTCAGGAGGTATTGAATTCAGGATATGAGATAATTCAGTGCTGCAAATGAGTCAGCAGATATGTTACATAACACAAATGCTGTAAAGGGTAGATAAGGCCCACTCCTTCTAAGCCTACATAACAATATAGACAATATTACCACTCTTGAGTGCATATATTGTGTCAATTAACACTATCCTGGGCAACAATATGACTTGTGGCATGGATGAAAGCGAAAGAAAAGCCTATTGAATTGTTATGGTACAAGGCAGTGATCTCCAAAATGACATGTGAAATTTTAACATGTGGATTCTGATGTTACTTGAAAGATGTAAATGAAGCTCAATGAAGCATTTTGTTTAGTCAGCCTTGAATGAAAGCCTAGGTAAGTATATCCTGGTGATCAAGAACACTGAACAAGTCTACTTAATAAGAATACATTTAAAATGAATCTCCACACTGACTATAGCCTACTGTGTGTGTGCGTGTGTGTGTGTGTGCGCGCGCGTGTGTGCGTGTGTGTGTGTGTGTGTAATACATATATATTTATGTATATAACATATATATTTTTTTAAGTATATGATTTAAGATGAGCTTACAATGGCACACGAGGAGAACTATACAGAGAGATAGAGGCAATATAACGTTCCTACATTTGAGGAATTGGTAAAGGAAGTAATGTTCCAGAGTCTTTGGTACAAGTGAAAGTTAAACTGATGTTACAGGGCTTCATGATGCATGTCAGAAGACTACATACATATGGAAGGACAGGCAACAGCAGGTGATACAGACAGTGGGAATAGCAGTATAAGTTATAGGTTCATAGGTGGTTACTAGTCTTTATAAGCCCAATTGTGTGTACCCAATATAATACTAGAGAAATCCAATATAAAGGATATTGCCTAAACTTGAGATCTGAGTTAGCAAAGTCTGCCCATACCTAGGAGGTCATAGGTGAAATCCGTGGCTGGAATTTATGGTTTCCCATCCAGTCATCCAGGCAACTCTTAAACATGTATTAGAAGGGCTTTGTTTGATGTCAATTGATAGCCTATTCCAGAGGAGTGGCAACCTCTGAGAGACATATCTGTCTCTCCAGCAGGTTCTGTTAATGTCACAGGCCAGGTTAATATTCCTGGAGCGGGTGACCCTTGTCCCATTTGACTTGTGAATATGCAGTATTTCCATTTGGTTTGGATCTGAGATGGCTTTGTAGGCTAAGCATAAGTCTCCTCTAAGTAGTCTGTACACTACTGAGTACAGTGACAGTAACTTCAGTCTGTCAGTGTATGACGTGCTAGAGACCCTAGATTTTCTTGGTTAGAAATTTCTGAGGTCTCTCAAGTTGCTGCAGGTGCCTGGTAAGGTACATATTAAACGGAACAATGTACTCAATTATTGACCTGATGAGGGTCGAGTACAGTGGTATTATGACCTCTTTCACTCTTGAGGCAATGCCTTTGCTAATAAGGTGTGCGACAAAGAATGCCTTTCTTACCACAGTAACACATGGTGGTCAAAGTTTAGGCTACAATCTGGTTGCGTTCCCAAGTCTCTCACTACTGCGTTGTTATGTAGGGTATTATTATTTATATCATAGTCTGCTGGGATATTGTTTTTACCAAACAGGATGATAATGCATTTTTAGCAATGAGTCTGAGTCCGTGACTTTGGCACCAATCATAGTCTGCGTAAGTCCCTCTTGAAGTATATTGACATTGTTTGGGGATTCAGTGATTGCATCTAATTTGCAGTCATCAGCAAACTTAGTCCACCACAGCCCCTCTGTTTACTTCTGAGAAATATATTCCAAACAATAGGGAGCCCAGCACTGACCCCTGTGGAACCCCACTGGTGATAGGTCTGCTGGTTGAGGTAAAGTCCCAACTTTGACTGATTGTGATCTGTTGGTGAGCCAGTTAGCAACCCACTTGACAAAATAATGGTTCAAATTAAACTGGGAGAGTTTATCAATCATGCCGAATGTGCAGCATGCCCCAGCTGTAATAATTAATGATACTGGCAGGAAACCGCCATTTTAAAACATACCTTGTAGAGCATTTTACAAGTACCACAATATATAGCGCCATTGATCATTGATTTTACATTTTTTATTGCCACAAATGTTTTGTCAGTGTTTCATTCATTATAAATGGTATTAACAGTCAACTACTTGTTTTGCTACACAGTGTTTATAATGTATGACTTTAAAATGGACTTTTGCGCTAAATTGTATCCATATACGTATGACTCTTGTGTTACAGTCATTCATTTTCATGTTGTAATTATTTGGTAGGTGAAAAACAACCTTTTTGGTTCAGTCTACTTACATAAACTAAACTAAATAAATAAATCAGGTAATGAACCTGGCCATCTTATTTTGGACAACAGCATGCAATGTGTTTCGTAGCTTACTGTTATAAACTTCATGGAAACTTGGTAAAACTAATTTAATATGGAGAACAGAAGGATGTGGGAAGGGGTTGGCAGAGGAAGGCTACGTAACTGGTACTCTAGTTAAAAAGATTGTTTTCCACAGTCGCCTTAACTCACCTATATTCTTACAGCCAATTTTGTTCTTTCATGGCTATAACAGCATTTCTGAGACTACAGTGCTGTGATTTACTCTTCCATAATTTAGAACGTTTTACCTTTAGAATCAGTGATTGACATAGGTGGAACCTAAACATTTCAGTTAGTTTTCTCGTGTGTTTTATTTACAACCATCATCATTCAGCACATGTACTTACTTAACCACAAGAGATTCCTTAATTTATTTACTAACTGTTTCTCATGGAGTCAAAAATTGCAAGCGTCAATGCCTTTTAATAGTTCCCATTAAGTGCACATGTTGTACCTTTATTCAACAGCCTTATGTCCATTACAGCTTGTATACAATTTCTATTCATTTAGCAAACAAAACAAAATAAAATAAAATAAATGGAGGAAGCATATCATTGGATTGCTCATTATGCAGTAAGCCACCATGGTAGGATTCACCGTTTTCTTTCACTGCATAAACTGAGCAATCAGACAGTCACTCATGCCATAAATCTGTTAGTTAATAAATCAATTAATCAGTTAATCAATCAGCTAGAATTCATACAATTCAGGTTACTGGGATTTTTCATTTCATTAAATTGTGTGATTTAAATCCATTTGTGTAATAGTAAAAAAAGCCTTTTACACATTTAATTCCTTGTTTATGTACATATCCTTTCCAGAAACTAGATAAGGCCTTACCTGAAATATTTTTCTATTAAATCCGGGGAATTTTTTTTTGATTCTGTGCACACTCAGGATAGTTTCTGCTATAACTTCTGTGAACATCCTTATCTTCTAATTTCTTGTCATTGTTTCCTTCTTATACTTCTATCTTGGTATATCATTGACTGATTTGACTTCTATTTCTGTTGTGGACAGCTCATGGCATATTCTACTAGTGAGTCCTTTCTCAGAATAGATTGGCCTTTAACAGATTAATGTACTATTTTGAAGTATGTCCTTGTTCCTCACAGAGCTGCAGGCAGACACATTACAATATACATTATTGTGGTTTCAGGGATCTCATTTAAAATTCAGAGCTTTCTACCCAATATAGAAAACTGTATGTCTCTATCATAAACATGGAGAAAAGTCTTCTTCAGGCTTTCATTAAAAAAGTATTAACATTTATTTAACCAATGGCATTGCACAAGCAGAGTTTAATTTGTATTATTCTGCATGCATGTTCTAAAAGCTGTATATGTTTAGAGAGTTGAATAATTTTTATTCAGCTTTATTAGTGCAAAGACAATCA
>NC_056740.1:94739721-94747221 GCF_019279795.1 Protopterus annectens
GTTAACTCTCCTGCAGTGGATAAACATGGCTTTACTTTTAAGCAGCAAGGAGTGGATGTGCAGCTGCACGAGGAGAGCTCAGGGCTATGTAGCATATACCTCTCACCCAGACTCATTAGCTGGCATCATGGCCACAAACAGAGCCCACTGTGGTGCTCCACTTCTTCATACAAAATCGCTGTTGTGGTGTTGTCTCTAAACTGAGAAAAGTTACCGTGAGATGTACATATTGCATACACTTCTCTGTAACTTATATTAATTCAGACCAAGGTCTCTTCAGATTTTTCAGGATGACAAAACTATGATGTAGGATTGAATAGGGTAAATATCTAGAAGGGCTAGCACAAAACAGACAGAAAAAATAAAAAGTAGATAAATGTTAAATGAATATTTAACCTGGAATTCAAGTTCAGGTATAGGTAAAGCATGGTTTAGCCAAAGCTTGCATTGCCTAATCATGAGAGTAAAGCCTAAGTGATCAAACAAATTCAACCATCAGAAAACCTCTTTATCCACACCCAGACGTGAATGTTGTTGTATCTTTTGGCTTTTCCCTGTTAGGGGTCGCCACAGCGGAACTCCGGTCCGCTAATGATTGGCAGTAGATTTTTACGTACCAAGTTGCCAGCTCTGACGCACAACCTTCAATGAAGGTACGCCCATTCATGCATGTCTCAACACAGAAGATGCTTTAGCTGAGAATCGAACAGGACAACATCATACTGTGAGGCGACAACGCTACCACAGCACCACCACCCAGAGATGAATAATTAGTATTATTCACTGACATTACTTAAAATAGAAAATTCTTATTTTTTTAAACAATGTCATTGCATCGAAGATCTTCTTTTCTGTTCTATCTGTGGTCTCACCTGAGCATGCTTTCTTCATATATGGCTGGCACTTACAAAGTCCCTCAGTGCACTAACTTCAGCTTCTTTGAGAAAGTCAGGAGTGTACATTCATCCAGATGTTTATATCAGAATGCTTGCCTGCGTCTGTCAAATTCTGAGTTAGTTTTCTGTATTCACTTTTATTTTTATATTTGTATACATTGATCTGCTTAAGTGGGCCAATGCTGTTAGGTTTGGAAGGCATTTTTCTTTCCTTTTCTTTTTTTTTTTTGTTTTTATGTATATGTTTGATTTTTATTTCTGTATTTAATGGTATGGAAACAATGGCTGCATTTTTAAATAACAACAGTTACAGTCAGTGTTATGAGTTTCAGTCAAATGAGTTTCCAGTCTTCTGAACTGTCAATGTTTTGGTCTCAGTCAAATGAGTTTCAGTCAAATGAAATTTAGGTTAAATGAAGTAGACCCATATATATATATATATATATATATATATATATATATATATATATATATATGTATATATATATATATTTATAGGTTTACTATGAGAAGTTTGAAACTGCATTCGTCGACCAGCATATGGTCGAAAGGCAGTTTCCCCAGTTGACAGAATGTTGACCCAAAATTAATTGACTTTCACTACAGTGAACGGGTAGTGTAGGTCGATAATTTTGGTTTGATATTGTGAGGTACATTGTGTTTCAGTGAGGAACAGGGAATTAGCCCAATTCCTCACTGTAGGTGATCTTGGAGTTGGTATAGTTAAGGTGCAGGTGGTGTGGGGGGCCCAGCCTCCCAAATGGCAGGTGTAGGGGGGCAGCACTCCTACAAAATAGTAGAAGTAATGTACCATTGACTGTAGAGTTCAATGGTACGTTAATGTGCATAGCAGTCAGAGAGTGACGTCACCTCCTGCTATGTCGAATACATCGAACAATGGTGATCGATGCATTCATTTTCACTTTGGGTTACTATTTGAAATTCCGTATTCGGTATTTCAGGTCGACCTTTTTTATTGGTTGACCGAAGCTGATTTGAACTTAGAATAGTAAACTGTATATATATATATATATATATATATATATATATATATATATATATATAAAAGCATTTCAATAAAACATTTCAAAATAACCAATAGAATAGAAGACATATCAATTAATTGCTGAGCAACCATAATCAAACAATCAACACTTAACATTCATCTGGAGTTAATTTTTGCCTTTGCATGCATTCCTTCAAAACCGGCATCAAAGAAAGATTATCATTGAGTCCTTTACCTAAACGTGATCTTAATCTTAGAATCCAATTTAATTCACTTTTCTCTGTATTGTTAACAATATCATCTAAATGTGCACCTACATATATCACATCTACAGCTAAAAATGTAAAATTGTGCCCCTTCCCTTTTTAGTTCTGACATTATGGGTCTTAAGCATATCATAGTCAAGAATAGGAATATTTTAACTAGTGACCCAATGTTGCAGGATATTGTTGGATCCCGTTCAAGTTTTTATTATAAGAATAATAAGTCCGTTAAGAGAATATTATATTATGCCAAGCGTGAGGCTGTTCAATAAGAGCATATTTGTTGGTAGTGGTACAAAGAAGTGTAACAATTGTGCCTTTTGTGATTCTATAGATACTTCAGGTAGGTATACACATCTCAATACTGGTATAGAATTTATGTTTTCAGTTAGTGCAGATTGCAATACTAAAAATATAGTGTATTTGGCTTATTGCACTTTATATTATTCCTTCTATGTCAGTAAATCTAATAGGAGGATTAGGGAGAGGATTTGGGATCATTTATATCGTGCACGGAAAGGGCATATGTTTAGCATGATAGCTAAATATGCTGAAAGAAGGGGAGAGGCACAACTGTATATTTTAGCAGCAGATGTGATATATGTAGGTGAACGTTTAGGTGATATTATAAATAAAACAGAGCAGTGAATTAAATTGGATTCTAAGATTAAGACCACATTTAGGTAAGTGACTCCATAATCATCTTTCTTTGATGCCTGTGTTGAAGGAATGCAGGCTAAGGCAGAAATGAACTCTGGATGAATGTTAAGTGTTGATTGTTTGATTATGGTTGCTTACCAATTAATTGATATGTCTTTTATTCTATTGGTTATTTTGAAATTTTTTATGGAAATGCTTTTATTTTTATATATATATATATATATATATATATATATATATATATATATATATATATATACATATATATAAAACTAAGAAATGAACTTCGTGACAATAACAGCATTCAAAAAACAGTAAATCGCACCAACAATTCTTGTAGTACTTTAGTGCTTTCATCTTATTTATTATCAAGACTTCTTCAGAAAGGCATGTTTCATAACTATGAGCAACCGTTTTCACTTCCTTTAAATACATTAGTTCTAGCAGGCCATTTAAATTAACAACAGTTTCTTTCCAATAGAAAAGTGTGAACAGGCAGGGGGCTGTGTGCATTTTCATTAACATTACAATCGCAGTTACAGAAGGTAAATTGGTCAGACAGTAATAGCCTTGTGGTGACGTGTGCATACTAATAGGGATCGTGTGCAGAAAGGGATTGTGTGCAAAAAAGGGGACTGTGTGCAAAAAGAGACTGTGTGCAAAACAAAAAAAAAAATAAATATTTTATTAAAAATATGGGGGAACCGGGAAGGATGAGAGTCATGATGTGAGAATTCTAATATAAACACGTAACATTACAAGAACTACAAAAACCCACAAATAGACCCATCACACCAGAGGTGGATAGACTCCTCATCACATCCAGTCCACTAGCAGGGAGTAGTTCCCAGATGAGGGTACATACTCCTCCTTGGGGACAGCCAAGACCAGAAATGCCTCTCCAAAATCAGCTGACACAGGGAGATCCAGACACCACTGAATGTAACCACCATGGCAACAATGAGGACAACAACACAAACAGCAGGACACCGGACATTATGATCAATCAAGGAGGGGTTTATCAGACCCCACCAATGAACGACCAGTCTTCCAACAACAACACAAGTGGCAACAAAAATGTTTTTTTATCTTCAGCAGGACTCACAACCAGAACCAGGACTTATACCAGGTTCAGACCCGGGGGTAATGAACGAAACTGGAATCACAACACCAACAATATTGAGGGAAGGAGGGGGAACAACAATCACAGGGGAAGAAGGAGAGGGAACGGGATACAGTACTAGTATTACTGGGATGGGCCACCCTGATCACTCTCCCCATTCACTGATACCAGCACCTGATAGCACTGACTTGAGGTCTCCAGCAGGGGTAGTTGACATCTTTAACTTCACCACACAAGTTTTCTCGGAAAGCCATCATAAGGTACTGAAGAAAGGCTTTTCTTTCATCCCGGCGCAGAGCCAACATGGCGGATGTTATCCTGAACCTCAAGTGCTACCTGAGAAAGTTACAACTAAAATTAGATATACAACAATATGAAGAGGAAGAAGATGAGGAAAGCTCGGAAGATAATGACACACCCCTTACCATGAAGAGCCCGTACACTCCTGCACTCTCCAACACACTGAGCCTCTTTGCGAGTACCTGCAAAAGAGATATCAGGAAACTCCTTTCTGATAAGCCCTCAGCAAAGTGGCACAACCTGAACAGGGAAGAAAGACAGGCTTGAAAGGAACTGAGTCAGAACAAATCCCTATGAGTCATGAAAGCTGACAAGGGATCCGGGATAGTAGTGATGGAGCAGGAGAGATATATCCAAACACTTGAAGCATCCCTCATGGATAACCAGTTCTACGAAAAGGTCAACATCAACCAAGTACAACAAAACTTTAAACAAATTGACAACCTACTATTGGAACTGTACCTCAGGGATGAGATCTCTCAAGATGAAAAAGACTTCATGCAGGTCATGACACCCAGCCTTGGAAAATTTTTTGGAATCCCCAAGGTTCACAAGAACCATGAAAATCCACCTTTCCGCCACGTGGTATCGAACTGAAGGACAAAAACAGAAAAGATTTCACAATACGTGGACCAAATCCTTAACCCCATTGTACAGAACAGCAAATATTACACCAAGGACTCCTGGGTTTTTCTAAATGACATCTCCAAACTAAGGCTGGATGGAGGGGAATATTTACTGGTCACCCTAGATGTAGAAGCACTCTACACAAACATCCCCCATGCCAAAGGATTGACCCTCACCAGACAGTACCTGAACAGGCACTCCAACCTAAGTGGGACTAAGATTAATACTGTATGCAAGTTAACAGAAGCAGTATTAAGAAATAACTTCTTTCAATTCAACGGGAAGATTTACCACCAACAGAAAGGGGTAGCCATGGGGTCCAAAATGGTCCCATCATATGCAAACTTAATCCTCAGTGCCTGGGAAATAGATAAGGTTGAATCACCGCCCAGGTTCAACAACACCATAATGTACAGACGTTATATTGATGACGTCTTTTTTGTCTGGAATGGGGACAGACTTTCTCTGAGCAATTTTCTAGAAACCCTTTTCCAGAGTCTGGACTTCCTGACCCTCACGGTAGGACATATCGGAACCACCACTCAATTCGTGGATATCCAACTCACTATTGACCTGGAAAGTGGACAGTTTGACTCCAACATCTACCGCAAGCCCACTTTCTGGAATAACTATCTAGAGTTCAGCAGTCAGCATCCCGTTTCATGAAAAAGAATATTGTAAAAGGACAATTCATCTGGTTATCCAGACTCATTTTTAGGGACGAGGTTTTCATCAAGGAAGGTTTTTACCTCAGAAACTTGTTCTTAGAAAGAAAATACCCAGAGTATTTAGTAGACAACCTGTTCCAAGAGATCATACAGCACAGACACTCCAGGTACCCACTAATCCTGGAAAAGGGATTCACAGCAAGAGCACAGAAAGGACTGAACAGAAAGGACTGGGTGTCAGGTTTCCCCCTTCCAATTTCCACAGATATGTTTGGAATCAGAGGGGTCCTCACCAACAATTGGGACATCTTGGAAGGGGAAAAAGGTCTGACAAAGTTACTTGGGACATCCCCGAACTTCTGTTTCAAACAAACCTATTCTTTTGGTGGTGCATTCGAGAGGAATAAAAGCCCATCCCCACAGAACGAAGTATTGACAGAACCTGGAATGTCTGACTGCGGCAAGTGTGTTGCCTGTGTACACATACAAAAAGGCAACAACGTCACCTTCCCGCATTGCAACAGAACTGTCAGTCTACATGACCACTATGACTGCAACACAAAAAATGTAGTCTACTGTGCTTTCTGCGAACACTGTGGGAATTTCTATATCGGCAAAACGAACAGAAAGCTGAGTAGCCATATTAAAGAACACACTGCAGCAATACACAAACAGGACAGTTTGAATGCCTTGGCTAAACACAGTGCTATTTGCCCAAACATCACAGGATTCAAATTCACAGCGCTGGAAAAAATAACAGAATTTGTAGGGGACATGGACACATTCCTGCAAGTCCGGGAATTAAAATGGCAGATAGAACTGAGAGCTGATGTCTATCCAGGTCTCAACGAGACACTGAACATTAAATGTGCACTTAAATGGTATAGAGACTGAAATGTGATTAGGGTTTGAAGAATTGTGCAAGAGGATTTAATGTGTTTATGGATTTACAACTGTGCAAGTGAATATAATGTTTCCTCTCTCTCTCTCTGACTTTTGCCTCCCCCTACCCCTACACACATGCTCCCAGTCACCAGGCTAGCCCCCGCTGACCCCACCAACAACCCCCCCAGTCTCACTTTTCGCGCAGCCATACAAGGGGTGATACCATCCGCACTGACAGTCTTCTGGGACACTCTATTATTCATATTCTCCTACCCATCAAACCCCAGCTCCACACTCCTTGTCATGGGAGGCCCCCTAACAGCCCCCCCTCAAGTCCACACCGCATTCCTCCCACTCCCCCATCAGGTGGCATAACCACACATTTCTCTACACACACACACACTGATACCCAAGCGTAGTAGAACTCTCTACCTGCCTCCTCCTCCTTTCTCCGTGCACTTCTTTACTTACCTTTGGAGGCAGGGTCTCATACGTTACGTGTTTATATTAGAATTATCACAGCATGCCTCTCATCCTTCCCGGTTCCCCCATATTTTTAATAAAATATATATATATTTTTTTTTTGTTTTGCACACAATCTCTTTTTGCACACAGTCCCCTTTTTTGCACACAATCCCTTTTTGCACACGATCCCTATTAGTATGCACACATCACCACAAGGCTATTACTGTCTGACCAATTTACCTTCTGTAACTGCGATTGTAATGTTAATGAAAATGCACACAGCACCCTGCCTGTTCACACTTTTCTGTTGGAAAGGAACTGTTGTTAATTTAAATGGCCTGCTAGAACTAATGTATTTAAGGGAAGTGAAAATGGTTGCTCATAGTTATGAAACATGTCTTTCTGAAGAAGTCTTGATAATAAATAAGACAAAAGCGCTAAAGTGCTACAAGAGTTGTTGGTGTGATTTACTATTTTTTGAATGCTGTTATTGTCACGAAGTTCATTTCTTAGTTAAAATTTCTTCTCTTCGTTCATTTTTTTGAATGCAGTTAATTTTAGTAGTTTTATATATATATATATATATATATATATATATATATATATA
>NC_056740.1:94749721-94764721 GCF_019279795.1 Protopterus annectens
TGTAAGACTTGTGCCAGCACAGCTACCAGGAATTTTATAAATAATTGTATATTGTTAGTATATCAACCTGATATAATATAGCCAGTGCTGTATTTGTTAGGTTGTGAGGTTTGCTCATAATTATATTTGCTGTGCTAGTCCAAAGAGATAGATTTTAAATAGGAAATAGATTATGGTTATTTGATGTCTGTATTTATATCTTCACTTAATAATACAGTTTCTAAACGAATATTTGCATCTAACATTTACTGAGTGATTTCAGCATAGATGCAACATATGTAAAGGGGATATTGAGGCAGACAATGTTAAAGTCATTATAGCTATGCTGTTTAGAGGGAATATTAGTGATTCTTTTTCTTTTAGGATGGGATTTAATTTGGCTTCCATTGTGTAATGTAATAAGATCTGCACTTTGCAATTTTGATAGAATAAAATACTGTACTTGGGTGGAGACATTTCGGTGTCACTATTATGGATTTTGAACCATGCTTTATGAGGGCAGTTATATCTGGAGAGTAATATGATTCCAGGATTTCAAAGGAGAAATAGAACAAATTAAGGTGTCAGGGAGACACTGTAACAAAGGTATGACAATAGAAGGTAGTGCCAACTATGCCAGGGAGAAGTAGGGCAGTGGATGTAAGACTTGTGCCAGCACAGCTACCAGGAATTTTATAAATAATTGTATATTGTTAGTATATCAACCTGATCTGTATAGATGCTTGTACTGAAAATATATTTGTGAGCTCTTCTTGTGGTAATTGTGCTAAATTGAATCAACACTGCACCCTGTTGAAATGAAGAGAAATGTGCATGTATTGTGGCAAATGAATTAAATGTATATGTTTCAATAGAGGACACTGGCACAGCAATGGTTAACCAGCTGACTTATTTTAAGAAGAATAAGGGAAATGTAAATGAGCTGTTAAATCATTAATCATCACCCCACACTGCTGAGTAGCCTCAGAGCCGGTAGGTCTGGGAACAACTATTATCTGTTAGCTTTTGTAAAGAAGGGGGGGAGTGTTATAAATGTTTATAGCTCCTAGGCATTGCCATAAAAGCTCTAAATGTGTATTGTAGCAGTCTGCTAAAGTCCTGTCTCAAACCTCAAAAGGAGATATTGTGGTTATCTGGAGTCAGGTGACCAGATGAGGTAATTCTGCATGTAATCTTGGATATTATATTTTACAGGGAGTAATCTCAGAATATAGAGTATTCTATTTGGGGCCTGAGTAGAAAGACTGCTCATATATTTCATCTTGCCTTGCCCAAGTAAGTAACTTAAGTAGAGAACTGTAAAATTATCTTAGATTCAGTCAGGAATATAGTGAAGTTTAGTTTAGATATTGTTTTTCTTTATTTGTATGAGTCTGTCCTTCAGTGTTCTTTTCAATATTTCCTGTGATGTGAACTCTGTGATTTCTGTGAATATATATTCAGTATTTTCACATAATTTTATAATTTATTATTAAATATGTTTAAAACTTTTATCATGGCTGGTTCTTGTAGAGAGTATCTAACCTTTGAGAGTGCTTACATTTATTTGGTGACACTGTGTGGGCCACTCCAGAAAGCCTAGCCATCTTGGTGAACTGCTGTCATTTGTATTAGTATTAACACTGCACAGTATAATTGGACACCCTTTGTTAAGAACCTTAGAGTATCTGATTGTGAAGTATCTTCTGGCAGTGAATCTACCTTATAGTCTGGGCAGAAGGGGATATGTCTAGTAAACCTGTGCCAGCCTTTCCCAAGTATGTGTGTGTGAAAATTAAATCTTTCAGAGTGTGTGTGACAGGGCACACTGGGTTTACAGAGGCAGTTCTGGAAGACTTGGCTTGGACATTTGGCCGAGGACTTAACCCTACAGCTGTACCAGTGCGGAGTCTTATTGGGGATCTGGAAGGAGACAAATCAGAGACATCCAAGCCCCAGGCTGTGTTCCCTTGCTCTTAAAGGAAACTGAGTGGTCTGCATCTGGAAATACTGAGTGTATCCATTTGTATTCTAAAGGCACGTCCCTCTCCAGTATCAGTGGTGAGGATTCAGGCTTTTGATTACTGGTCCAGCATGGGGACGATACACTGTGTTGCCCATCCTATACTGTCAGTAGTATGGGGTGTCACAGGGTGTTACAAAAAGTATAAGACATATTGGGAAATTTCCAAGGAAAACATGCAAGACAGAGCATATGACGGTTATAAAATATCTAGATGAAGAGTACACCTTTGGAGTGGAAGCAGTAATAGTGGAAGAGGAATTCATGTCATCATATAGAAGTGGGATATCTAAAGGAAATAATAAAAGAAAGCAGGGAGGAAGGATAGTAGAAAACTGGAATATGTAAGAAGAGGTAATTAAAAAAAAAACAAAGCAATATGTTATAATCCATCTGTAATTGTTAACTGAAACTACAGTATTTGATGTGTTTTTTTGCAAGGACATAGACAAGTTGTCATTTATGCTGAAGGCAGTAGAACTAGAGTAGGATTTGTGATGGAAGTCAAATAAAAGTTCACTGATAGAATTTATATGTACATTATAAAGGGAAAGGCAGTATGGATATTATAAAAGTGTCTAGTTTTTCCAAGGAATTAAAAGAGCTCACAGTAATTTTGTCTTTAAAAAAAAAAAAAAAAAAAACAGCTGCATGAAACCAAGAAGGAACCATTTTTCCTGAAACTGTTTTTGTCTTGACACAGCTGGTTATCATCTGCATCAAGAGCTTCTCCACCTAAACTAGGTCTGCTAGACCTGCCTTAGCCTCCCAGCTGCACCTGACCCATGTCGAATTCTGATAGGGAGAATGAGGCCCCTGAGGCAGTATCATACTGTTCCTATTTCCCTAAGCTTTGCCTTCTCCTATTGCATCTAAGGGTTGGCATATACTGAACTCCTTGTCATCTTAGTTATGCCTCCATGTGTACCTCAGCTGGAACCCTGGTCCATACAGCAAAGCTCTGTACAAGTGCCTATCTTCCATGAGGGTTCTACATAACGATGCATCCAGAAGCACATTCTTCCATCCTGAATGGGCGTGGCCATCCTCCCTGCCAGTGTCATCAAGCATACAAACTATTAATTAAATCTGAGATGCCTGGGCCATATTTTTGGGCTTAATCCCTCAATACTATAGGTGTAGTTATAAAGGACCACTTTAAAATTAGTCATCTCCATGGCATGGAATGATGAAGTCCTGAATGTGACCCAGCTGACCGATGTTTAAATAGCAGGCCCGTGACTAGAGGACCTGATAACTGGAGGGAGACTGACAAAAGTGTAGTGCCTGTTGGCCTCTTTCTGGTCTTTCTGGAGGATCACTGGGAAATGAGTATTGCTGCTGTGTTGCCAGTTTTACTGGTGAACACTGAGTCTATGCACTAAGTAGTAAGAGAATGGGTGCACAGTTGAGGTAATGGGTTACCAAGTAGGCAGGGCACAGCATCAGTTTTCTGAATGCAGGCCTCTGATAAAGGTGAGGCTTAATATAGGCATATTAATATGGTGGAGGGATGTTTACTTTTTAGGTCTATAGTCACAAAACAAACCTGGAATCAGAACAACAGGAGTATGGCTTAATAGCTGCCAGCCACACTTGAAGGTCTATCACCTAAAGATTTGATCCTCTACCCTGCTGGATGAAGGAAAATGAATGGGCTACTTGTGTGTCTGAGAAAGAGAGCTGATTGATAGCACAGGGAAACTAGAAAAGCAAGAAAAAATGGAACACTTTGAAGTAACAAGATAGTGAATTCTGTGAAAATACAAGGAAATATTAATTTTATTTAGATGTTGGTTGATAACAGCACGAGTCCTTCCAGGAAGACAATAGGACGTACAACATAACAGAATTTAAAATAACATTCTGTCTTAGAAAACTAGTTTTCCTTGGACAAATTCAATGCCCATGTCACTATACTGATCTCATAAAATACACAGTACCCACAACCATTACACAGAATTCCCTTTCATCAATAAAATTTGCATGGCAGATATTGTAATGCTAAACTGTGGTTCCCCGTAGACCATGTGTAATACACCTCCACTGACATTGCAAGTCCCTGCCTTCTCTCCATCCATTTAAAAAGGACATTCCATTACTGATATTATTCTAAGTTGCTTAAATAAATAAATAAATTGGTTACCTGAGAAATAATCTGCTCACACTTGAATAATATCAAAAGCATGGTTAAAACATAATGAACCGCAGTCTTTCTTCCTCTATTCAAACTATTGTTTCTACAGTGGAGACAAATCCTCAAGTAAAAATGATGGAGAAATTTTTATTTGTCTGAAGAATAGCTTATTAGCATCTTTTAAAGGCATCTACCAAAACAACAGTGACCTTAGCCCAGACTAAATTGTGGATGAAACCTAAAAAAAGGATGCTAAAATCACTTCTATACCTTCTGCAATATCCCTCACCATCCACCACTGCAAAATGCACACTACTGTTTCAGTCTTCCTAGTCTACCCTCCTGAACACAGGCATCTTAAAATAAAAGTAGAATCTAACTCTCACCAAGTGCCTAATTTAACCGCCTTCTGCAACCAAACACAGCTACCAGCTTCTGAAAGACTAGCTAATGTTACATGAAAAACAACTCCAAATTAGATTGGTCTCTCACTAACTGGCCAGAAAACTCTATAGTGAAAGCCACTCACTCAAGGTACCTCATGGATTAATACCTAGCCTGATTCAGATGGGTCTGCAATTTGTAAAGACCCTGGATCTACTATGAGTGGCTAAGGTGCAACTCATTGAAACATGACATAAAAAAGTAACATGTTCTAAACTTCAGCCTTCAAAAAAATTCTAAAAATAAAACAAACAAAAAAAAAAAAACAACTTTCCGAAGGGGCAAGCTACCTTGCATTTATTGTTGTTCCACATCATATGCAGATAATATACTAACTCCATGGTCATACAGCACAGTGAACAATGCAAAGACTGCACACAGTGCAGCCACTGTTGTTGTTGTTCTTTCAGCTTTACCCGGTTAGGGGTCGCCAGAGCGGAACTCCGGTCCACTAATCATTGGCAGTAGATTTTTAAGGTGCCAGCTCGATGCCCAACCTTCAATGAAGGCATGTCCATTCTACGCATGTCTTTTGAATGCCACTCAACTGTGGGGAGGACATGCAGACTCCACACAGAAAGTGCTCCAGCCAAGAATCGAATGGGAGAACCTCTTGCTGTGAGGCAAAAATGCTACTGCTTGCACCACCGTGGCTTACAGTGCAGCCACTGATAACATGTAAATAAAAACTGCATCAGCAGTTTTTTATGGAAATCTGTACATATAAATTAATGAATTTAGCCCTTGTCCATTTACAACTTCTCCACTAGTATGTTAACCAGTAGCCTCACCAGCTAATCCTTCTCTTCATCATATTAGTTCCATTTTAAAGTTCTCATTTATTAAAAAAATGGGAGCCTTTTTACTAAATAATGACATAAAATCTACTGCCAATTAAAGTCAATACAAGCAAAACAAAATCTTCATTACAGTCGTAAGAAGAAGAAGAAATGCAGACCCATGCAAGTGATCTTCCATTTTATTTGGACCCACATATATATAGACACACACACACACACACACACACACACACACACACACACACACACGCACACGCACACGCACAGGCACACGCACACACATGCACACACCTGTATTTTTTGAGCTGGCTGAGTCTCATTAACACCAAGAAAAAAGAAACATGAACTGTAGCTAATCTCATTTCAGAATTCAAAAGTAATCATGCACTTCTAACTTGTTTAAAAACTGATATTTCTTTACTGAAAAATCGAAAATATTAATAGATTAGTAATTTTACCCTTAACAGAGCTTCATCAGATCTGAAATTGCATTATTGCACAACTAAACCAGGTAATCATATCAATCTATCTATCTATCTATCTATCTATCTATCTATCTATCTATCTATCTGTCTATCTATCTATCTATCTATCTATCTATCTATCTATCTATCTATCTATCTATCATCTATCTATCTATCTATCTGTCTGTCTGTCTATCTATCTATCTATCTATCTATCTATCTATCTATCTAGCTACCTATCTATCTATCTACCTAGTGTGTGTGTGTGTGTGTGTGTGTGTGTGTGTGTGAGAGATTACCCAGTTTAATTTCTCCAAATGTTTGGGTTTTTAATACCATGAGGGGAATGGATGACAGAGTATGATTAAAGTTCATGAAATTAGTATTGTTTTAGTCTGTGATGTTAGTTAAGACTGCACCCGCCATATGCCCAGAATTGCTTCCTTCTGCAATACATATAGGGGTTACATGTACTGGTAGTATATTTATGTACAATTTTAAGTTTATTATTCCTGTTGCTCCTGCTACTGTTGGAACTGCCTGGGTATCTTTCTTCCACATTCCTCTTATTTCTGCTAGCAGTTCCTGGTATTTTATGACTTTCTGTCTTTCAGTACACAAGACACTGTACTCTCTGGGTATAGCAATTTCAGTGACCAATGCTACTTTTGTCTTTTTGTCATGGACTACTTATATCTGGTGTTTTCACATCTATTTTTGAACTGTTGATAATGGGTGATCTCATTTGATATAATCTGCATTTTTTTCTATAATGCTTTGTGGTTCATATTTCCAGTGTTTCTCGCTACTTCTATATTGTAATGTTTGCACAATCCCCAAATTCACTCGACACATTATTGTGCCTTTCAGTCTACAGGCCCTCTGGCATCAGTCTATCACACCCAGAAACAATATGTGCAACTGTTTCTAGTTCTCTTTTATAGAACCTGCATTTATCTGTTTCTCCAACATTTCAATGAACTTTATAAACCAAAGTATGTGTAGTCCACTGTTCTGGGACGTCATCATTTGCCTTTCATCATTTGGTTTCAATTCACTTCTAACCATTCCTCTGTCAAGTATTGGTCAGCATGAGGTTATTACAGGAGATTGTTGTACTTGACTCTATATTTGTGAATTTTCCAGTTGTTTTTTCTTCTCATTTGATTGTTTTCCTTATATTCTTTCTTTTGTTTTTGACACATTCAGTTACTGTTTGATTTTTTTTATTTCATTTTCCACTTTCTTCCTAATTGGTTCTGTAAATTACTCAAATAAGTCATCTCAGACTTCTTTTCCTCATGTTTTAACACTTTCACTATGTTTGGATATGATGATGTCGACAGAAATGCATGCAGTCCCACAATTGCAGATCTAAATCTGTAGTCAGTTTTGAAGAGGGTCATACCTCCTTCAGAACAAGGAATATATAATCTTGTATACACTGATTTTTATATAAAATGTGATAAGCACGAAGCATTTTTCTTGTTTTCATGTTCAGCAGATCCAATGTTTTTAGGGGCAAAACAATCACCTAAAAACTGTGAAATAGAAAAGGAAGAGCAAACTGATTCATAACATGAAGTTTATACCTAGATGTCAATGCAGTTTTTAAAATCGGTTTAGTCTTCTGAAATATTCCTTACTGAGCTTTATTCTCATTTGTTCATGTTTTATTGCTGATCCTTCATTTATTCCCAAATATTTATGCAATCCCTCCTGCTCAAGTTCCTTTGTATCACATTCCTATCCCAGGTTGATATTTTTTTGGAACTGCAGCTTTCATATTTTAAAATGTTGCTTTTGCACATTTTTAAAGACCAAATGTCATTCTTATATCATCTTAAAATGTATCGGTTTCTAGGTGTGTTTTCACCTCCTCTTCCGATGAAATATACAATTATAATTTATCCACAAAAAGTAGATGAAAAGTCTTTAAACAAGGCTGGTTCCTATGAGCCAAATTATAACCATAGCCTAATCTGTCACATAAACCATAATTATTTTTATTTTTCTTTATCCCCAGAAAAATAGTTTCCCCTTTTTCAAGGCTCAGCTGCACTGTGATCTGCTGCTGTTTCATGGTCGCAGTAATGAAATTGTCAATGTTTGGTCTATGTGTCTATTTTATACATCTGTAAGCATTCCTTCATTCACGAATGTGAGATGCTGTCAAATGCTTCTTTGTAATCTATCCATGGCATACTTAGATTCTTCCCTATTTCACAATTATGACTTTATTTAGCATGAAATGATACTTTGTTCAATATGACTTTCTTTTACCTTTTTTTCTATTGCCATAACTGATTTTTTTTAAATCACTGTAAACTCTGAATTATTCCGGTATATAATTGGTATATTGTCAGAAGGCAAATTATCGGTCTATAGTTCTTACAAGGGCTTCTAGGTTAATTCTTAAAGAAGAGTATCATTTTTTTTTCCATTTGTTAACCAGGTTTTCAGGATAACCATATAGGCAATTCTTGCTCAGGGTTGCGTCTTTGTTTAAAGATGTTAGCACCTTTAACCTGAAGTTAGGTACTGCATCTGGACCTGGAGTTTTACAGTTAGGAACCTTTTTGATTTTATCTCAATTTCTCTGGCTGCTGTTTCATCCCAGTTCATCTCCCTACATTGGAACTCCTTATTGTTTCTTTTAATTATTCTATCCATTCAGCATCTTTGTTATGTTCAACAAGGTCTTCATAAATACTTCACAAAATGTTCCTAACTTCCTCTTTTAGTTTAGTTTCTATTCCTTCCGCTTTGTTTCCCAATTCTCTATAAAACCTTTTTAAGCAATCAGTGGATAGCTTATTTTGTACCTTTCCTTTATTTTTTATCTACATATCTTCTACGTTTTTCTGTTCATGCTGTTTACAATGTTTTATTAGAAATAGCCTGGTTTGTTTTGATTGCGTGAGTTGCATTTACCACGCCTGTTTTCCTACGTATGTTTGATGATGTGTTACTTTTTCTATGTCCAGCTAACAGTATTGCTTCTTGTGTTGATTGCGTTATAGCTTTCTCTATTCGATGCTTAAATAGTGGCGTTCTACTTATTCTCTTCCTTTCCTTTCGTTACTGTGCTTTTACGGTAACACTTTCTCTATTATTAGTTTAGCTGCACAATAATATATTCTATTTATTTCTGTTATTTCACATGAATTTATCTCAATGGACTCTGATTACTGTCTTCATCTGTTTTGTCAGTCTTGAAACATTCTGTGCCTTCATTAATTTCTGTAATTTATTTCTTTCATGTATCTTAACGTGTATCTATTCTCTATGTTAAATCAAGCAGGTGTTTTCTTAGATTATTCTTCCTCTTGAATGAGAGCATATTCTTTGGTATTTGTTTCCTGTGAGTATTCTACAGAAAGTACCAGAGCATGTTCCAGTGATAGGCATTCTGCCTCTTCTTCTGCTCCTCCATATGGCGACCTCTTGGCCTGTTATACCACAAGTTTACCTGCATCAGAATTGCCTCTATTTTCTGCTCCTTCTCTTGCTGTAAAACTTGAACTGGATTTTCATACAGGTATCCTATAGAGAGATCCACAGCATGACCATTTGACAAGTCTTCTTCAGATGGGTATCGCTGCCCTCGGTGGTCCTTAATATGGGGACCCATTGTTCAGACATATAGCAGCACTGCCATTGCTGAGTCTCTACACTAAACCCTTCACATTGCAGATCGTCTATCACTACAGTTTCCATTTGTTTAACTTCTACCTCACTAATCCTCTTTTCTAGATCCTCCTTTGTGATCTTGTTTTTTTTTTGTATTGTGAAATCTTCCATTCTGGGTGGCTTTGTTATTTATCTTCAAATATTTTTGAAGTTGCATTTTTGTGTATTGAATTGTTTGGCTTTTTCCTCTGCATATACATGACACCATACCAGCTGTCTTTTTTCTTTCCCATATGCATGTTTCTTTATTATATCCTTAAAAATGCTCTGTTTTTTGTTATTTTCACCTTCTTACTTCCTCAGTAACTTTTTTTTCTAAGCAGCCCAATGTATCTTTGTCTATATGATGTTTTTTGTTGATCTGTTCTATTAAGGAACATAAATTTTTCCCCATAGCTGTAAACAATTTTTCTTGTGCAGATGGCTTTTTTTTCACCTCTAATTTCTCTCTCACATCTGATAAATATCCTATGTCTGGAAATTCTGAGTGTTTTAGCAACAATACTGAATTTCATCCTAATCCTCAACAGTCCTCATCACCATCTCTATGCCTCTTTTTTTGGCCTGTCAGGCTTTCTGTTGATGTGGACTCATTTTTCTTTCTACCATTAGAAGCCATCCTCCCTTTGAGCCTAGTCTGACCTTGTAGTAGGAATGTTTCTATGTCCTGCAACATGTAGGTCTACTGCTTTCACCTTTACCATAAATTCAAATGATGGCACAATAATCTCCCCTGACCCCTCTATAAAACTATTAGGTGTCATCATAGATAATAATCTAAAATTTGACCTACATGTTAACCAAACTATCAAAACCATCAATAAAAAACTAGGGTCACTTTACAGAATAAAAGCCTTCCTAACCCCTCCAGCTAAAATTGTCATAGCTCGCTCTCACCTTCTTTCAACCCTTCTGTATGCATCCCCTCTACTCTCAAATTTAAACAAGACTGACCTTAACAAACTCTCAATTTGCTACAACCACATTGCCAGGTTTGCCACTGGGCTGCCTTTTAGGACACATCATTGCATCAATCTAAATCAGCTTAGGTGGCTTGAACTACCCAGCCTAATCCAGTATAACCAACTGATTATGGCCTGTAAAATCCTCTATAATCCAGACAATACTCCTACACATAAAAATATTATCACCCCATATAACAATCCTAGACCACTTCAATCCTCTATCAAGCTACTAATTCAGACTAGCAAAATTAATAATACAGCCAGTGACTCTCTCTTTGCAAACTCTGTAAGTAGACCCTGGAACTCTTTTCCAGCTGATATTACCTTACTTTCTACCTTAGGTCAATTTAAAACTAGACTCAAAACAAAATTTGGCACTTAACTGGCTATGTCAATGTATCAAGCCTGGCTAACTGCCTAGAAATGTGTAAAAAGTTGCAAACTGGCTGAGTGACAGAACCCACAGGGTCAGAGTTGCTGGCGCCATGTCAGACTCAAAGCCTGTCACAAGTGGTGTCCCACAGGGCTCAGTCCTGGGCCCACTCTTGTTTGGCATCTACTTTTCCGAAGTACAAGCAAACACAGGAGGGTTATGGCTGACAAAGTTTGCAGATGACTGCAAACTGGGCGCCATAGTAGAAAACACATCGGACACAGATATCCTTCAGAAGGGTCTCACAGAAACGGATAACTGGTGCCAGAGCCATGGCCTAAAGTTAAATGCCAAAAAATGCATAGTCATACCCTTCGGGAAAAACAAGGTTACCCTAGCTACCAAATAGGTGGCAATCCACTGAGCACAGAAGAAGTTATCAGGGACTTGGGGACCCAGGTTGATTGTAGTCTGTCATTCGACACCCATGTAGCTAAAGTAGTTAGGAAGACCTTCTACATTGCCCACCTTATCATGAAGGGATTCTCATCTAGATCAAGGAGGTCATGGTCTCCCTTTACTCATCACTCATCAGACCAATGATTGAGTACAATGCCCCATTCGGAATGTATCTGACCCGACACTTGCAGCAGCTGGAGAGGCCACAAAGTTCCTCACCAAAAGGATAAAGGGTCTCAAAAATCTGTCCTATGCTGCCCGACTGAAAGAACTCCAGCTCTATTCAGTCGCACGCTGCTCAGAGGTGACCTTTGCCTAACATACAAGGCCATGTCAAACCCAGATTTGATGAATATGCTTCACCTCAAAAATCTAGATCCATCAGAGCCACAAGGGCGGAGACTTAAACCTCGACACGGCTATTAATAGGACGTGCTGGAGGATAGATTCATCACCCAAAGACTCCCTATGCTGTGGAACAAAATCCCGGTATATGTGAGGCAGAGCACCTCGCTGGCCTTGTTCAAGAGAAATCTTGACCAATGGATGGGAGATCGCAGATATACCCCAGGGATTACCTCAGTGTCACTGCTCGACAGAGGCACAGCAAAATAATGGGTATAGTTCCCCATACTTAAGGGGTGGCGTAAGCCACAAAACGATGGGCTAGGCTTGTAAATGCCCTCGGGCAGATAGCCTAGTATGAACCTATGAACATATGAACCTATGAACCAGTTTACTGTGTAAATTAATTTAATCCTGATTTATGCTCCGGATTAACTATAATTTGTGGAACTTGTTTAACTTGCTTACTTATGTAATCATTGTAAATAGTCTGTTTGTAATATGTAATACTGGCATTATGTAATGCTGTATCTGCTTACCCTTGGAGCTTTTCTCCCCGGGCCTCCACTGAAAATGGACATGCATCCAGTCGGACTATCCCGGTCAACAAATGTAAAATAAAAATAAATAAATAAATACTACACTGCTTTCTTTCAATTCTAGTGCCAGAGTGTGGGCACTTTTTTATTCTGGGACCTATGCATCCAGTCTTTTTTTTTATGTATTCTTTATTTTTTGACCTACTTTTCTCCATGATGTATATATATACATGCATACACACACACACACACACAAACACACACACACACACACACATATATATATATATATATATATATATATATATAAAATATTATATTATATTATATACCAGTATTTGCTTGGAACATTTTGTATAAACAGGGTCCACACATGAAGGTAGTCACTAAAACTTGCAGATGAATTCACTTCTAACAACACAGTGGTACCAAAACTACTCTCCTTTTATTGTTGACATCATCTTTCTATTTGGACCCCCACTCCATTTGGACTCCTCTCCATTTTGATCCCCTTTCTATTCATTCAGACCCTACATATGTGACTGCATGGAATTTGACATGTTAATCCAGTGCACTCATTTACCCTAACTTTTATTATTTCTTACATATAATAGTGTCAGTTTGCTGAGTACTTTGCACTAACAATCTACTTTCATTTTGGGCATCTATAGATGCACTAAAAGTTTAAATTTAATTACCTTCTCAGCTCCATGTTACACAGGGAATAATACCTGATTATTGCTCAAATGGTTTGGAAGCAGTTAATGACCCAGGAGATAGAAAAGACACTTAACATAATGGAGTGAGCAGACAATGCTGGTATTTGAGAGAAAGAAGTTGGCCTGGCCAACTACAATACTATTTTCTACAGCACAAATATGTGCATGGAATATGGCATATGGAGAGGGGATGTGATCTTAGCTCTGCTAAACCATATATATATGCTGTGTAATTCCAAAATGGTAGTTGTACAATCAGTGTGTGTCTTTGCTAGCTCTGATCCTCCTACCAATCTGATGGTTGATGTCATAATATTTCAGTGATTTCTTTGAAAACAGTTGAGAGTATATTTTACTACAGTTTATTGTTACTCTTCTGTTTTCTTCTTATAAGTTCATAGGTTCATAGGTGTGTACTAGGCTAATGGCCCTGGAGCCTATATAAGGCTAACCCAAGAAGATTCCCTGGCATCATGCCGCCCAAAGTTAGTTCCCAGTGCCCCTGTCAAGCAAGGCCACTGCAGTAATCCCCGGGGTGAACTTCCTATTGCCCATCCACTCGTCAAGATTTCTGTTAAAGAGGGCCGTTGAAGTGCTTAGCTTGATGTGAATGGGAAGTTTGTTCCAGAGTATGGAAGTCTCTGAGTTAGGAACCTGTCCCTCCAGCATGTTCTGTTTATTGTGGTAATGAGGTTAAGGTTCCTTGAGTGTGTGGCACGGAGGGATTGGGATTTCTTTAGGTGTAGCATATCTAGCAGCTTTGGGTCAGACATGGCTTTGTAGGTCAAGCAGAGATCGCCTCTAAGTAGGTGATAGGAGACAGAGTATAGCTGAAGTTTTTTGAGTCTGTCTGTATAGCACTATTTAGAGAAGCCCAAAATTGCTTTGGAGTAGATTTTTACAGTGGTTTCCTTTAGGGGGGTGAGGGTGGGATGTGGATATCCATCTACCTCATAATTTACATCTGTTTTCTTTTTTTGCAGTGTTCTGCAAATAGTGGTAAATCTGTGATCTGCCCTTTTTTCAGAATGTCTAGTAAAACTGAAGCACAGAGGGAATCACTAGTTTTAAAGACAAAACTTTAATTTCAATACCATGGAAACTAAACCTGAAAGAAATGTAACTTCAGAAAAGGAAGAGAGAAAATTACCTCTTTCAAAATCTACTTCTTTTAGTAATTTTACATTCACTAAACTGAAGACAGCATAACATCTATTGCAGGTATCAATGGCAAAAATGTTTTTTGCAATTCAATAGCATTAATATTAATTTTGCTGCATTAGGTTTTAAGATCATAAAATCTGAGACAAGTATTTCAGCCTGTTAACATGGTATTTCTAATACTATATCCAAAAACTGAACTACCTACCTTAAAAAAAACAAAACAAAAAAAAATGCATGTATGAAAGAAAAAAATGAATGATTTAGCAGCAGAATCTGCCTGAAAATTTTGACTGTGCTAACATACATATGTACGTTATTCCAGAAATTGTCTTCTAACTCATTGAAGAATGAAAGGTGTAAAGATCTTTCATAGCATAAAGGGCACACAGAGCACTTCACACAAAGTCTGCTTCTTCTCCCTCTAAACATTTAGATCAAAGTCTTAAACTTTCAAGATAAGGTAAAAATTCTTAATACTGCCAAGAATAAACTAGACTATATGTAGCACAACTGTTAGCTGAAATTCTTTCCAAATATTCCTATGGAATATGAATTAAATGAGAACAATGTTGCCTTATTTGCCAATTCCTGATTAAAAACAACATTTATTTTCATTTTGAGCTGCTCTTTCCAGCTAAACTGTAGGCTCAATTCCAAAAGGTTATTGCGAGGGTTAAGACCATTTTACCCTTCACAGTAGCCATTTCTGATTGAAGGACAGGCCTACCGAAGTGTACCACCTTTGAAGAGGTGCAGCACCATATGGGCTGTCCCTGTGTCTGTCCACAAATGATGATGAGACATTCTAAGGCATGGCTGTGTTAATTAGCCATGTCATCGATACATGTAGTTTCTGAAAAAAGTTAAAGAAATGTTGTGTTGGTCTACTGACAGAA
>NC_056740.1:94767221-94892221 GCF_019279795.1 Protopterus annectens
CTTCATTACAACAGAGTGGGGAACTGCCATTGTCATCCCCTTGCACAAGGGTGGTGCCACTACTGAAACTGGAAACTATCACCCCATTAGCTTGACAAATCTGATCCATAAAGCCATGGAATATATTACTATGGACCTCATAAACAAGGACATAGGCAATCTCCAAGCACTTGACCCCATCCAGTTTGGATTAGGGCAGATCTTGCCTGTTGAACCTGGTTGACATTTTTTGAGACTGTCACCAAAGCCCTGGATGAGGGAAAGTCAGAACTTATAGCTTACCTTGACTTGGTCAAAGCCTTTGACACAATCCCCCACTTGGGCATCATCATAAAGCTAACATGACCTGGCGTTAATCCCTGTCTCCTCAGATGGGTGTCCAACTAGCTCTCCACTAGGACCCACAAGGACAAAGTAGGTGTCTTCACCTCCAACAGCAGAACTGTCACTAGTGCTGTACCCCAGTATCTGTCCTGGGACCCCTATTGTTTGGCATCTGCTTTTCAGTAGTCCAGGCAAAGATAATAGGCTTGTGGCTGACCAAGTTTCCGGATGATTGTAAGTTGGGTGCTGTCATTGACTCCCCAAATGATGTTAACATACTACAAAAGGGTCTCACAGCAACAAATGAATGGTGCCAAAGTCATGGCCTTAAGTTAAACACAGAAAAATGTATTACCATACACTTTGGCAAAAATATGGCCCCAACTGATTGCCACATCAGTGGCAACCCCCAAAGCACACAACCTGTGGTGAAAGACCTGGGTAAACATGTTGACAACAATCTCACATTTGACCTTCAAGTAGCGGCTGTGGTCTAAAAGCCTTTACCTTGGTTCATCTCATAAGTAAAGGGATTGCATCCAGAAAAAGGAGATTAGTACCTCTCTGTACTCTTCCTTCATTAGGCCAATAATTGAGTACAACTCCCCATTTGGTATGTACCTCTCCAAACACCTGCACCAGCTGGAAAGGCCACAGAAATACCTCAAAAAGAGAATCCATGGCCTCCAACACCTGTCCTATGTGCACAGGCTCACATCACTATCACTCTACTCAGTATTGTCTAGATTGCTCAGAAGTGATCTGTGTTTCACATACAAGACAATCTTGGACCCTTGGCCATGCCAGAAGCAGTCCCTTTGTAGTTTAATTGTAAGATAAAAACATGTGGTGTTGCTCAGTGTTTTCTTGGTTTATTGTGGACATTTCAGCTGAATCATTTCTCCTTTTCTTTCCAATCTTAGACCCTTCCCTACTAGAGATGCTCCATATCTGTAAGTATAACTTTTCACACATTACCCGATCAGAAGACCTAAATCTAATACACAACATTAACAAAACCTGCCAGAGACACAGGTTTATCTCTGAGAAGTTGCCACGTCTCTGGAATATACTCCTCATACATGTCAAACAGAGCAATTCACTGACCATCTACAAGTGCAATTTTGATGAGTGGATGGGAAACCACAAATTTGTCCCAGGGGTTGTTTTACCTGTGTCCCTTATTGACAGGGGAGCCGTGCTGACTAAGGTTTCTTTCTTAGGGATAAACTCTTGGCTAAGCTTGTAAGGGCTGCAGGGACATTAGCCTAGTAACCTCCTATAAGGATGCTATGATCCTGTTTAGAAAAGTTAAGGAGGCGGGACCGGGTTTTGCACTTTGTCTCCATATTATAAATATCTTTAGTTGCAGCCTTTTCAAATATATTAATTATAGAATGTAATTAAGGATGAAAAGTACTCCTCTTCTTACTCTTATTGCCAGAAATCATAGCCAAATCAGAATAATACCATCCTGGTTCATGTCGTGAAAATATACTGCTAAATTTAATTTCCTGGTTAATTTCAACTCAGCCAAAAAATAAGCTACATCAAAGTCTCACCTGGAAAAAATGAATGTAAATCCTGTTTGAAAAAAGAAAAATTTTCCTTGGTAACAGATTATTTATTTGATATATGGACACTCCAGGAGGCTATGAATGAGTCCTAGTTATTCAGTACAACCACCTTTCTACTGAAGTTAAAAATATTGTTAGGAAAAATTAGAAGATACTAAGGACAAATCCTATGGTGTACAATTTATTGGGACCAGAACCACCTTTTATTTATAAGATAGTCCATAATTTTAAGAATATATTTGAAATTAGTCATAACACTGGAGTGGATTTTTATACACTCAAGTACAGTACTATCCATTTTGGACATTGTAATCAATGTCCCTATATTCTTGAAGGCAAAACTTTAACATTGGACAATAGTTTAAATTCCAAGGGATGTTTACAAAAAGGGAACTGTTCAATCACAGGGGTAGTTTACATAGCCAAGTATTCAAGGTATTCTGTATTTTACATGGGTAAAACTGAATGGTGCCTATGTAAAATAATTTATGGGCAGTAAGATATTTTGAATAAAAATGAAAACAATTCATTATTTAAACAAACATTATCATGTTTACAACACAATAGATTTTCTTTTGCCATCTTAGAACAGATTAAAATGAACGTCTGAGGATGGGAATGAGAGGTAATATTAGAATTCAGAGAACTGCTATGGCAATTCAAGCTAAACACAAACACTACCCCTACTTTGAATGAGTATATATCAATTCAACCCATACTTCAATTTAAAGCTATGAATTGGCAGTAGATTTTCATGAATGCCAAGGTGCCAGCTCGACATCCAACCTTCAACAAAGACACGCCTATATACGCATGTCTTTCGAATGCCCATCCAACCACAGGGAGGACATGCAGACTCCACAATAATATAGCTTTTTAGGAGATGTATTATTTAACATTTTAAGTAATATATTATAAATTTTTAATTACAGTCTTTGTGCGTAGCTGTTGTATTTTTTGTGTTTGAGACTGCGGTGGTGGTGCTGCGTTAGCGTTGTCGCCTCACAGTTAGACGTTGCCCGTTCGATTCTCAGTTAGAGCATCTTCTGTGTGGCGACATGCGTGAACGGGTGTTCCTTCATTGAAGGTTGTGCATTAGGCCCGGCAAGCCAGCACGTAAATCTCTACTTCCAATCATTAGCGGACTGGAGTTCCGCTGTGGCGACCCCTAACCGGGAAAAGCCGAAAGATGTACTACATACTATCATAATTCCGGGTTAAGATCCAACAACCATGGGATGCCAAAATTTGGTTGGCTGAACCCATGTTGTCGAACCTTCATTTGTGTGAGTCTTTGGTTTTTGAATGCAATGTGCATTCGCATATATGTGGTCGGCCTTCTAATGAGATTGCTATACAGTGCAGATCAGGAAATTTGCACTTTTTTCCACTGTAGTGTGATCTCGGAGTTGGAATATTTAAACTGTGGGGGGTGTGGATGGGCGCAGTTCCCCGCATCAGGGTCTGCAGGGTGGCTTGCCCCCTGCTACATAATGTTATCCCTTGGTATGCAGTGTTCGACATTACTCCATGGATGTTGAGAATGGTTGAAGTTACATTAGGAAGTGTTTTTGTGAAATTCTGACCTTCTCGACATTCTGTTTTGAACATCTGAGTTCATATTTTAGTAAGGAATGTGCTGTGGATGTCAATCATATGATAGTAAATCATTTTTTTGTTGGCAGGATTCTTTAAATTTTTCTTATCAATTATCTTATTTTTTAATGACTTACTTTTATGTTTATTTATAAGGAAGAGTGTTTTAAGACAATTATATTGTGATGAAATCCCATGTTTTGGCATGAAAGTGCTCAATAAACTGATTTAGTTGTGAATTTTCGGTCGTTTGAATCCTTTTGGACACTTTTCCTAGGTGTTATTCCTTTGTGCTTACTAGTTTGATTTTTATAACTACATGCTATGTTATTTGATGTATATATGTACGTATACACACACAGACCCACATACCACTCTTAAGCTTGCTTAATTTCTTATATACTTTCTTTTTTCACTTTTATTCTTTAGTGCAGTTTTTGTAAGCACTACTTTTTTCTGCAGCCTGTGCTGGGCACTATTATTTGTCAATGCGACTGCATTAGTAAGGGTGCAAATGATCTTTTATATTTATAATCAATATGTGTGTCAGTCAATACTCCTCCAATGTGAAGTATAATATATGGCTGTCCACAGCAATTTTATTTGTATAAACCCTTTTTCACTTTCGCTTTAAACCAGTAAGCTCACATTTGAACACACTGCTCACATATTTTCTATTTAGCATATTCTTCTTAATTTACTAGACAAGAATGTTATTTCCTAGTTAAACTAATGTGATGTATTATTACACATCATCTCAGTCCCCTATGGCACCTACAGGTGCATAAAGCTTTATTTGTCCATTCTGATTGCTTGAAGTATATTTCAGAATCACCTTACTCTTCTGCTTCTACTCTGGATAGTACAAATTTTGATGTTAAATTACAACTTTCAAGTGCATTTCTCCTACCATATAGTACTATATTAAAAATCTGTACATGTAGTAGCAATATATGTCAAAATTGATTAATGTCTGTATTTTGGGACTTTGTTCTCATTCAAATGATGTTTTGCATCATGCTCTGAGTAAAAATTTTAGCCAAAGATAAAAGGCCAGCTGCCTTTTGTTCTGTATCACATTCCTCCCCCATACAACTGGGGGGGGGTCTATATTATTAAATCAGAGATTTCTAACTTCGAGCACCATATGGCCAACATCATACGGCCAAAGCTGGAAAACTTTGAATTTGTAAAAAAAAAAAAAGAAAATACTAAACCCTAAACTAAGGGTTGTAGACAGGGGGGCAAGCCCCCCTGCACCCCCCACGTGGGGGGTGGTGCCCTCCAAACACCATGCTCTTCAAATATAACAACTCTGAGACCACACTATAATGCGGTAAAGGGAAGACTTTCCTTTACTGCACAGTAGTGCGATCTTGGAGTTGGTATATTTAAAGAGCAGGGGGTGTGGGGGTGCGGGGATGCTTGCCCCCCTGCTTTAACATCTTAAGTGATCCCCCCATCTTCGAAGTTTTCAAACTTCGACCATATGGTGTCGGCCATATGATATTCAAAGTTAGAAATCTTCAATTAGATAATATAGCAGTGCACCTGCAGGTTCATCCAGCTTTATTTCAGTTTATTTTAAATCCTGCTAGTATACAAAAAAACACATGAGGCACACACTAAAAATGAGACAAAGTCGAGACAATCTACAGAATATTGAACAATTTCAATATGGTTTTAAACAACTCCCAGAGAATAAATAATCCTGCTTATTTCATACCATGCACACTAATCCTGTAAAGCAAGACTGCAAGATGAGCAAAACAAGAGGGTAATTTACAGCCAAAAAATATTAGGCAAAGAGAAGAAATGCTTCTATTATTTCATGCAAATGCAGACTAGCTCAGTCCTTAACAACAGACCAACAAGAGGGTAGTTTCCACACCCAAAAAATATTAGGCAAACAGAAGACATAGTCCAGTTTATTTCACTCAGATAAGACTATCCCAGGCATCAATGCCAGACTTTAAACTGCACAAATGAAAAAGGCAAGTTAATTTCATCTACAGCACAGTTTGCCACCTTCCCTCAAAATAGAGTGCTTAAATATGCCTATTTAACACAAATGCAAACTATCCCTTAACACCAAGTGTTAAACAGAGCAAGTGAAAGGGGGGTATCTTCCATTCACAGCATATCTGCCCACCCAGTATGCTTCCCTGCCAGCTTAAAAAAGTCAATCTATTTCACACAAATGCATACTATCCCTTAATGCCAAACTTTAACATAAACAAATGGAGAGGGCAACTTGCTTTCATACAATTATAAACGCGCGCACACACACACACACACACACACACACACACACACACACACACACACACACACACACACACACACACACAGGCTTTCTGTACACTTGCATCTCAATGAATCATTGAACAGAATTTTGCAGCACTTTAAATAGGGTCACTGTAGCTGCAGGCATTTATTTGTTCTTTTAAGTAAAGTAGCATTTGTCCCGGTCCCCTTCAAGAAACACATTATACATTACACCAAATGACATTTGATGACCTTTATTGAAATTTCCATAAACGTAATAGTTAACCAATATTTATTAATTTCAACCAAAATGTGATACAAATGAAAATAACATCCATGTAACATTATCATAGGACAGGACAGCGTAACCCTGATCATCCTGATCAATAAGCAGCGTCCATACCTCCACTCACCTACTTATGGCAGCCCTGCACTGATTCCAAGATCATTACAAAACCACTGCTTACTTTTGCTACCATTTATTGAATTATACCACCAACCAAATAAGTAGCTTATTTACTTTTCAAGCAGCACAACCACTCACTTTTTTTCTCCAACTTATTGAACTGACCATCCAACACCAGAGGGGGAACAAAAGAGGGCAAATATGCCCCTCTTCTCCACCCACCAGCCTGACCAGGCTGTTCCCCCTCTCTTCAACAAACTTCAAACACCTAACCACCATTAAGGCATCCGGCCAAACATCATTCGGTGTACCCCGACCCCATTAACCAAGCTGGAACAGAGTCATCACCTCCTAAAACCCTATTACGTAACTAACAAATAACCAGTTACCTAAACAGCTGAAAACAAAACACTGGCCCTTCTCCTATGCTGAGATAACAAACCATAACCTCATCACCTAGCATAACCACTGCACATGAGCTAAATCATCCTTACCTCATGACCAATGGCAGCCATGCACTGATTCCAAGATCATTACAAAACCACCCAGAGTTAATTGCCTACCATCATGCCACATTACAACCCCATTTACCTCCCAATGCAGTAATAACCAAATGAGCTCTCTTTAAAGCCAATGCAATAACAATCCTAATGACTCCCTGATCATTACCATCCAACTGGACAACCAACACTAAACCCACTGCCATCTGAAACCAGACAGAGTTAATAACACAGCATGATGCCACATCCTAGTCCCATTTCACTGCTCAAAATAACCAAAAGAGATATCTTTAAAATACCATTGTCTATCAGTCCTGCCATCACACTAACTGTCACTTATAAACAGTAAGACAGTTAATCAACCATCATGGCATTCTAGCAAACCACCACCACAAGCCATACCATTCCCTATTACACAAAAGGCAATGAACCCTAATCCCCAACCACTCCAACTGCACATCCTACCCCCACTTAACATGCAACCCCTATACAACATGCCCATTACCCTTCCTTCCATCTAACCAGCCACCAGCCCAACTCCCTCAGTTGGTACTCACATGCCTCCTTTGTCAACCTCTCCAATACTAAAATAATAACCCTAACTTTGCACAACTTCCGTATATTAACTAAATTCTAACTTATTCCAACTATTGATATCAACATTGTAATAAGTCCCAGAGCATTACCTACCAAAGGCAACATCTGACCCAAATGCCATGAGAAACCAAGCAAGGCAATTGTCTACCATCATGCCTAACTGCAGCTCTATTTTCCCACCCAATGTATATGAATAACCAAAAGACATTTCTTCCAAAATAAATTTAAGATCAATCCTACCATCACAACAACTATCCAGTATAAGCGGGCAAACCTACTGACCATTGTAGCATTAACTGACCAACACCACCTTTTGAATGACTGAAATATATCCATAACATAAATGCCACACAAACTAAAAACCCTATAAGCCTCCCTTTCCCAACCAACCCCTTTAACAAAACCTATCATGACAGTAACCAAGTTTCATCAGTCTTCATGCTATCACCTACCTCACCCCTTCAAAACAATAAACCACTGGCCAAGATTTAGTAGGTTCATTTAGCCTTGTCACCCCTGCCACTATATTACTCAAAGCTAAATCCTCCTTGACCAGCTGAACTGCCTTACCTTGCTCCCACGCCTGAGAATAACTAAATCTTTGTACCAAAAACCTTCCCACAGACAGCTGCAACACACATGTAATCAATCTAGCAATGTCCTACCATATTCTGTACTTATAAGAGGCACCCCAAACTCCTGCAGCAAACCTTAATCTTAACGCAACCTGACTCCTCGTCAACATGAACACAAACCATACCACTGACACATTAAATAAAGGAAAATGATCCCGTTATCAACAACTCCCACTAGTCCTATTCTGAATGCCCCCCAACACAACACCTCCATAACATTTGTAAACAATGGTAAAATGCCACCAGTCTATTAACACCTACTCAAAGTAACCCAATTAAACTGCCTGACATGCAACTTCAGTAACCCCCAGAGGCTGAAGAACATCCTTAATCAGTTGCTTGGCCTCAGCTTTGCCTCCATTTCTACCTTTGTATCAGTTAAAGAAATAAAGATGTCCTACATCTGCATAGCAACCCAAGCAATTCCTTCTATAAGCTTTCTAACTTCTGCTTAACCAACAAAATGAGAAGTAACACATATGTCCCATAAAACACCCACAACCCACAATGCTCCATCAAACTTTATCTACTCATAATAATCATACCTATACTGAACACCTCATACCAGCACAAAGCAGAAGTCAAATGGTATGCGTGTTACTCGCGCTAAAAACCTACCTGATATGTAACAGCAATACCTGTTTGAGGGACAGATTTGCCTCCCAGAAAATACCACGGTTAGAACAAACTCCCACTACCTATTAAAAAGAACCACCATAGTTCTCTACAAAACAAATGTATAGATAACGAAAAAATTTACCCCAGATGTTCCATCCATGTCCTTCTTGCACGACAATAGAAGAACTTGGAAACCAGAATTAAAACTGGCTAGCTTGCAAGGGCCCTAGAATCATTAACTCCATAGCTTCCTATGATCCTATGATTGCAGTGATATCACACCCCCTGTGAAAACCCCAGACCCTATACACAATGTCCAGCCTTACAATACTCTACCCCAAACAGACCTGCAACTCAGCTTGCCCCTACAGTATCTCAAACTGCTGAATAAAGATTACCTATGACCTCATTGTGCACCCCTCCAACAATCAAAACATCTATCCAAGCAGAAAAACCATTACCTTTCAAATCCACCTCCATCAGGGCACTGACCATTGTTCACTCAGCGCTGGGCCAATTATATGACCTCTTCATGCACCACCCAAAGTATCAGGACATCCATTGAACCAGGCTTCTTCACCTTTCGAATCCCCTTTATTCTGGTTGCCAACAGATGCCCACTCAAGTTCCATACCTCTGCAATCTGTAAAAGAAAACAAGTTAAGCAGCTTGCCTTTACAAAAAGGCAAACACCTTATCACTATAGCCCCCCTTTAATATAAACCATAAGTTATCTGACAGATATGAAAACGCTAATATTTAAAGAAGGGCCTAAAACCTGTCTCTTCTGTCACATCTGGCAGCAATTTCCACTCACTACAAAATAGCAGTAAAATACGTGCCAGTCTATTTCACCAAGAAAAATGTGTAAAAGCTATAAATAAAGTTGGGACAATGACAAAAAAAAGTGACAACTTCTAAAATTTTTGCTCTTTCTAAACATAGAAACCGAGAGATAAACTGTGTTACAGCAGCATAAATCCCTACTATTGCTGTTAAAAACTCCTGTCATTCATATGTAACTCCAGGCTATAAAGATTTGCTATTAATTTACCAAATATCCAACATGTTTATGAAAACAGATACATTTTAGGGCAACCAAAATACTATGGAGTTAACCAGTACTATAGTCTCAAAGGACATCCTGGCCAGGTCTCAAATATGGTCAGACTGGCAGCTATAAGTAATATATCTGTACTGCTCAATAATGGGAGACAAAGGCCCAGAAATAGGGACAATCTCTAAACATTGTCCTTACAATCTTGGAAGTAGATAAATAACATATTTATCATTGGCATGAATTTACTAAAGGTTATGAAATCTACAACCCAACTGTCTGAGGTTATTTTCTGACATAATTCTTCAATGATTGCCAGAAAATCAAGCTTAAAGAGAAACAAGCCAAAATATGAGGCAAAATCTGGACATTCAGTGAAAATCTGTACAGTTGAGAGGCATGACCTCCACCTGTGAACCCCTTCAAAAGGAATCAGCGGCTGAACTACCATGTTCTGCAGCCAAACCAACCTTACTGTCATCCACAAACTCCATTAACCAAACTCCTGCTTCCCACAATGAAGGTCCACCAGTCCATTACAAAAAATTAGAGACAAGCTCCATAGGTCATTCTTGGATTAGCCCCAGTCCTAAATGTACCATACACCAAATATATGGCTGCTGACAAGACTCCTACTGTATCATAATACAAGTACTGGGCAGCTTGAACATAATCATAGCTCCTACCCTCAAGGCAAGACCCAGGTGCATATGATCATGCCATATGCTATGCCCACATTCTGACTTAAATGTCTGAAAACCCTGAAGTAGCATCTTCTACACTCAGACCCATGTACCTGAACACAAATGTTAGTGGGCAGTAAAACTAACCAACAACTGACCACGTTACAGATAAACAAAATCCACTTCCAGCATGTTATATACCACAGTCCTCTGTAACGCCAAATACACTGGCTTTCTGTTCCCAGAGTACAGTACCTAATTATCAAGTACCACTCCTTGAAACAAGTTTGCTACAAAATACAAAGAACCCTCCAAATAAATCAAAGTCCTTCCCTCTGTGAAAGTTAACTGACACATCTAACAGAAGAGCAACAGCCAGACAGTGAATGACAAGCACGCATTACCATTTCAATATGTCTGGATTAGTAAGTCAATTCCTATCGGATTTGCAAGAAAACCCCATTCGAGATGACTAAGCAAAATGCTAGACCTGCATGCATATTTGTCTTCATCCTCGTACAAGAGGAAAAGTCTAAAGCCATGGTGGGACCAAGGCCTAAATAGGTGAGATTTAACTACTGCACTAAGAAACCCAGCAAGTTGCTGGAGTAAAAGGATTTGTGTCAGACTTAATACTGTGGACTGAATGTCCTCTCAATTTTTTTTTTTGATAATGTCTTATATGAGTGCTAACTGCACCTGACCAGTATGCTGCCATTGGTCAGTAGAGCTCACAACCCATGAAATGGATCCCCACTCAGCTAAACCTATACATGCATGTGCAGCAAGCAGCTATTCAACAAGTATGCCTAGTGCCCGTGATGCATCTAAAATGCCCCCCAAATGAACTCCTAAGGGACAGAAAGGTACAGGTCCCAACCAATGAGACCACCATGTCTTCCCATAAACAGCCATACAACTGAAATGCAAGCTGAAAACCTTGCAACATCAAGAATCCCACCAACAGCCCACACTCCTCCAGCAAACTAACTCCATACTCCAGCCCAACAACCTGCAGATTACATACCCCACATACCCATACCTCTCAAACTCTTCAGAGCTAGAAATCTGGCTCCCAGTTGCAACAAAGCCTTGGATAAGAATGAAGAAAGGTTCTGCACCTCCCCACCCAAAATAAGGACAATTTTAGATAATATCCTATAAACTATTGAGGTAACTAAATAACGAATTCCACATATCATGAATTTCAGGCCCTGCACTATTGAAAGCTAAACTGAATAGTTACATGCCAGCGACCACAATATTAGGAAGACAGGCTAGAATTGTAAAGCAAATCTAGACCTGAAGTGAATACAACTGAGAGGTATGCTATAGCCCAAACCCTGACAACTACAACCACATAAAAATGACTAAATTACCACAACTCGGGCGCCACATAACTCAGACCTATAATATTAAAATGCGTCTACTCCCTCTTGACCCTGCTACTATGTGTATATCCTTCTTGACCCTGCAATAGGGAGTACAACAGAGAAAAAAAAACTGTCTATATACATCTATAACAATTACTCACCTCAACCACCTGCCTACAATTATTACCAAGGTCTACCTGCCGCCAGCCTACCTAGGTCTTCTAGGACATAAACCTGCCATCTAGCAAGTTCATGCCAAAAATGTGACTCCTACTCCAGTTACACTTGCCTAAAATCCTTTAATCCCCTCCCTACCCATACCTCATTTCCCGCCAAACATCTTTCATTCCTCTTTAACCCTATTCTCCCCCTATCCTCCTAATTCCTGCTACTCTATTTATCTAACCCCACTTGAAGATGTCGCGGGACAAATCAGTCTGTTCCAAACCTCATTTCTTTACTTAAAAGAATAAATAAAAAGAACCCAAGCTGAAGAACTTCTTTACTGGTCAGTGCTGTGTGGGTGCAAATGAAATGCTGGGTGAGTATTTTAAGGTAATTATTCACAATGCCTGACATTTAGTTTTTTTTTAGTTTTTTTTTTAATTAAGAAGAAAGATTTCAAGAGATTGGATGGTGCAGTGGTGCAGCGGTTGTGTTGTCGCCTCACCAGAAGACGTTGTTCTTGGCTGGGAGCTTTCTGTGTGGAGTCTGTATCTCTTCCCTGTGTTCATGTGGGTTTCTTCTGGGAGCTCTGGTTTCCTCCCATGTTACAAAGACATGAGTCTGGAGCATTTCTCCCCAGGCCTCTGCTGAAAATTGGTTTCGTTCTAAGTCGAACTTTCCCGATAAAAAAATGTAAATAAATAAAATTAGCATTCAACAAGCAAATGTCTGATTGTTATATTCACTATGTAAGGAAACAAAAATTAGTCAACTTCCATTCAGAACATAAGGAAAGTTTTCAAAAGATTATTTTCTTGGATGGCCAGGAGCCCCTCTGGAGCTGTGGATCCCAGGCCATTGCCCAAATCACCTATTATAATCCCCCAATGAACACCATGACAGAAACTTTCAGTCCCTGTCTGTGCACAGTGTAACACAATAAATCAAATGGGACAAAGCAGACCAAGGTTAAAACTCTTTTTTTTTTTTTTTGGAAAAAAAAATCTTAAGGTAGCTAGAGGCAATAAATTCCCCGATAATGCTTTTACTTTCAAAGGTAGCTGTGTTTTCTCAACATCATCCTAATTTCTGCCTTCATCTGCTTCTCCCTTGACCAGTGAAAATTTTCATGTCAAAGTTTTTTCTTTTTTTAATTTTCAATGTGTCAGAGTTTGTATTAGTTTCTACAGTCATTGCTGAAAGAATATTTCTTATCAGACAATGGATGATCTTCTTGGATGCCTTTGCAGAGCTTTATGTGTAAGAAAATCATCCCTTCCTTTAGGAAGAATATATTTGAACACATTTGTGGAATGGCAGGGGAACTAATTTATTGTTTAAAGAGACTCTGATAAATGAAACATCTGTGGTGTTTTATTTTGTAACTGCAATAGTTTTAACTAGTGTTGCGGTACATTGTAGTACAAATAATTATTTCTGGCCACTGTTGTTGTAATGCATTATGAGGAAACTTACAAGATTTTATGAGAGCTTATGATCCTTCCTCTAGTCAGGATCTTGCATTACAGTTTCCAGGAGGGAAATTACTTCCATATAACATTCCCATTGGAATAGTGCCTACTGTAACTGACACAAATAGTGCACAGACTAGCAGCCTATCACCTCTGATTAAAAGCTGGAAGTGCAGAGCATTAATAAATCAAATAAAAATCAATACATGACATTTTCCTACATTTGTTTTATGGAATATGAACTTTTTTAGCAGTATGTCATAATTTTGGTGCATTTCAGATCAGAAGTAATAATAGTTACCTCATACCTTTTCAGACTTCAAATATCAATTTTCTCATGCAGAGGTAATATGCTTGTGACAATCTTTAATGTTAGTACTTGTTGTTTTGCTGTGCTATACATGTAACTCCAACAATACAGACCTCATAAAAAGGAAGAGATTCCTGAAACAGTGTCACTTCCATTTCAAAAACACTTAACCAACTATTAAGCACAGCAGAACACCGTAAATTAATATAACATAGCAAGAACACAAACACAGTCTATTACAAACCCTCTCAGCATATATTATACTGCCACAAGCCTATCTCAGATATAAGTAAACCTACAAATACTGTTTAAGAACATGAATCATAGACTGAAAGATTAAATATTATTAGTGATAGTGGTGCTGTGGTAGCGTTGTTGCCTCACAGCAAGACGTTGTCGCGTTCGATTCTCAGCTAGAGCGTCTTCTGTGTGGAGGCATGCGTGAATGGGCATGCCTTCTTTGAAGGTTGTGCATCAGGGCTGGTAACTCGGCACATAAAAATCCACTACCAAACATTAGCGGACCGGAGTTCCGCTGTGGCGACCCCTAACCGGTATAAGCCGAAAGACACAAGACACAACAACATAAATAAAGAAAACAACAGAGAAATGATGTAGAGAACATAATGTACCTTGAACAAGTTTGCAAAGCCTTATCTGCCTCAGTCACTTGTCTGAGAGTACAGTGAAACATTTCAAAAGACCTAAACCAAACTTAGTCAGTGTTGTAGAAGCACACTGTATAAAGTCTACAGAGTCCTACTTCTGATGTAATTAATGACCTGGACCATATCAAACCCTGCTATCAGAGCACTCTCTTACACATCTGCTAAACAGAGAAATAAACACTTTAAACTGTGTCATCTGAGACTATAGACCTATTTTACTTCAGTAATGTAGTAAGGGGTTTTTAACTACCAAAACTAAATACAAAGTACTCAGTTAGTCTGCCTTCCTCATAGGACTACAAATAAACAAGTGAGTTGCACTCAGGTATTATTTACAATTCTCCTTTGTATAGGATTACAGTTACAACTTAATCTGCAGATATTGTTCGGTCTGGACAGTGGTGTTACATTATGCTGTTTACTGTCACTGTGTCTTTCATTTCTATTATTGCTTGTATACTTATAGTGGGTCCTGTGCATGATTTGAAGTGATGCCACTCATAAACTCAGCATCACAGCCATTGCCTATCAAATAATGGACTTCAGAAACAGGATAACAAAACACCTCCAAAATTATTTTTTCTTTTCCTTTTTTTTTTCGGAGGAGCAAGTCCTCCTCTGATTACTCAGTTGAGTGGTTTGCATATACTTAACTAGGGTCTACTTCAGAAAACTGAAAAACCAAAAGACTGAATTCCAAAATACTGAAAATTCAGAAAAATAAATAATGAAATTTGCCCCTTCTCCACTGTTGTGCGATCTTGCTGTTAGTATATATAGTTAGCAGGGGGTATGGGAGGTACTGCCCCCCCCCATATGAGGGGTGCAGGGGTCATGCCCTCTGCATTAAAAATCTGTTCAGTATTTTGAATTTTCAGTCTTTTGGGATTCAGTCTTTTGGTTTGTCAGTCTTCTGAAGTAGACCCGTGAGATCACACAATTCCTAGATTTATGGACTGTGATGGTTCCCTGGTATTGTCCAGTCTTGGAGTTAGTACATATAATTAGCAATGGGTGGGGTGGTGAAGCCCCTCTGCATAACAGTTTCTTTTGTGTGTTTTTTGTTTTGTTGAATTTGCATGCGCCAAGAAATACCCTCAGCACATGCATACTGGCATGCTGATGTTGGAGTTGCCAGTGATTTTGGGCAACATTAGGGGCATTAATGGGGGTCTATCAGTCATATTTAGTAGTAGAGTCAAAGTGTGTGCGTGTGTGTGTGTGTGTGTGTGTGTGTGTGTGTGTATATATATATATATATATATATATATATATATATATATATATATATATATAAACAAAAAAATCTCTCTCAGAGCACATATGAAGAGAAAATAATAAATATAGTCAAAAGACTTCAAAAAGACTGTATAAAATAAACTAAATCTTATAACACAGGAAAAAATACCCAGGAGCCAGTAATTAGTGCTTTCATCCTTTAGTAAGTGATAAGGACTTCATCAGATAAACTTAAAATGCAGGGCAGCATATAAATATGACACAAAGAAGGCAGTTCCTAAGAATAAATTAGCCAAAAAACATCAATTTACATTTGGAACATAGTGCTATACATATATAAAACAATCCAATAAAAAATTTTCCAAGTGAAAACAATCTGAAGTGGACCAGTAATAGAATTCTGTCACTAGGTAGTAATGGAAATTAATGACGTATCAGTTAGAGTAAACATCATACAAGCTATAACACAAGAGCCTTAATACATGTAAAATAAGCGACTTAATATTAACAATGTATTCATAATCAGCTGTGTCATTTAAGTGCACACTTGATATTTAAATTTTCATTCAGTCCAGGTGGAGCATCTGCATTAAGTGTCAGTTGCCATGATAATTCCCTGACCTCTAAATAAGTGTTTGCATCCCCAAAGAATTGATTAACTTTTTCCAGTATAATAAATTTAAAGCAAGTAAAATTCTGGCAATGTAGGCTATGCTTAGCTAGAGCATTTTGCAAGTCTAAATTTTTGATCACTGCACAGTGCTCTTTAATTCTTGCAGACAATTTGTGAATGGTTTTCCCGACATAAAAGATTAGCATGATACACATGTAGCAGCATAAACCACAAATAAAGATTTACAGTCAAAATGTTTCTGAAAAGAAACTGAGAAATTGTTATGTTTGAAAGTAAAACTGGTGCCTTCTAAAATGTTTGCACAGGCTACACAGGTTCCACAAGAAAACATTCCTGCTGTGTAACTATCATTAATAAGTGGAGACAGTAAAAACTGTGAATCCCTGTTTTCAAACACAAATCTTAAAGTTTTTGTTTTTTTGTATGAAAAAAGCGGGCTAGATCCAAGCCTATTAGAAACTTCCTGGCTGCTAGTTAGTATATTCCGATTTTTATGTAAAGTGTCTTTAATACTTTGAGATTCTCTGCTAATGGGTATGGGGAAGCTCGCAGTCCAGTCTGGTTTACTATAAGTGTGCAAACTCTTAGATGTAAGTGATAAATCTGCAGTGCTGTAGTTGTTAATAGACTGCCCAGTAAAAACAGAGATTAAGTCAGGATTATGTCTGTGAAATGAATTAGAAAGGCTTTGGAAAGACTAAGAGTACCTATCAGTATTGTCCCTTCCTAGTAAAAAGCTGAAGTGGCTAGAATTAGAAGACCCAGGTAGTGAAGAGGTGTCTACATGAGTTGAAAGCTGATTGAAGATAACCTGGGAATTGGTACTAAAATCATTCTATGGATTGGGTGGTGCAGAAGGCGAGAGACTCCTCCAGCCAGGACATTTCTAATAGGCTTGGATCTACCCCGATATATATATATATTTATATATACACACACATAGATATAGATGAGACATATGCATGCACACACAAATATATATACAGTGAGAGAGGAAGAGATGAGGAGTACTACACATGAAATGTGGTAATGTCTACACCTGTTTTGCTGATGCGCTTTGGTTGGAAGAGCAGATGGTTAACATATGCTTGAGATCAACAATCCCCAGGTTAGGGAAATATGTGCAATCTTGGATTTAGTATATATAATTATCAGGGTTATAGAGGGTGCAGGTTTTTGTTCTTTGTAACAATTATGTTTTGCAGTTTGCTTGCTCCAGTGTTAATCCTTGGAGTATGTGCAGAACTTTAAGCTGATGAATAAATCACACGGCTTATATATTTATCCCATGCTTCCATTCTTCTAGTTTCTCATGCGCCAGTGAGAGGGACTGTTTATGCATACATATCCCTATTCATTGGAGGCCTGGGGAGAAAAGCTCCATTCACCAATATGAAAAAGACTATGCACACAAAAGAGAAAAAAAATTGCAATAATTTTCCTAGCAGTATAACGTAATACAGAGTAATCTTATTAACCAATAGGAACAAATGTCACAGATAATCCTACAGATTTGCTATCGTATCAATCATTTTTCACAATTACATACACAAAGCAGATTCACAGTAGATCACTTTTAAAAAAAGTCTCATTTATATACAGCTGCATGCAGTATCAGAGCACAATAAGGATCACCATTGCAATGCAGTACAGAGCATAAACAGGAGTAAGAGAGATGAATTCTTTAGTAATAACCAGATAAATTGTGTAGAAAGTAGGTCTGTAAGAGTTTGGTAAAGAGAAAGGAAGGAAATGTGGAGTGGTAAAGATTAAAGAAAGAAAAGAGAGCAAGATAGAAGAGCAGAGGAGGAGGGGAAAGGAGTAGTAGAATAAAGTTGACAGGAAGCATGTTAAGTGTAGAGCATCAGGAAGAGGAGAAACAAGAAAGGAGAAGTAAAATGGTGGAAGGTCTGTGGTTAGTCTAATAGTTTTATAAGATATCCTGCAAGTGAGAAGAGGAAGGAAAAGCTCTCTATAAAGGTAAAGACAGTGCAGGGACAGCCTAATGTGAAAAAAGAGCAGGACAAGTTATTGTTGAGTTTAATTTCAAAAAGTTTGTTATTGTCTAATTTGTGCAAGTAGAAGGGACACAGAGTTTCATAGATTAGGTGGAGGAGTGCATGGAGACAGCTGAATTATTGGGTGAGGTTATGCAGAAAAGTAGTTTGTCAGTGGAGTTATTTAGCTAATTATCTACTTGAGGACTGTGTACTGGTCAGGTTTGTACATGAGTTTGTGTGTGCTTAGAAACTGTGAGAAGGCTGAGTAGTGGTGTAGTTTTAGCAATGAAAATTTTTTTTTAAGAGCAAGGCAGTGATGTGATTTGCCAGGTGAGTTGGTGGCAAACTTTGCAACTTTATTATAACATTTCTCAAGGAGTGTGGATTGTAAGGCTTGCAGATTAATAAGTACTGAAGTAGCACAGAGGAGTGCAAGAAGGAGGACGGCTGAGGCAATGTGTCTTCTTTCAGCAGTTGTAAAGGGAGCCTAGCTCCTGATGACTTTTCTTAACAACTTCTTTTATGTGCTTGTCAAATTTTAGTTGTTTGTCAATGGTGACTTATAGCAGCTTACTATTGTATACTAGTTCTATTTTATGTTATTTGTAGAGGTTAGGGTGAAGAATATTTTCTTGTATGAGACATGTTTTTTTGGATAAATGAGATGACTTTAAATTTTTTTGCAATTCGGGAACAGTTGGGAGTTGAGTGCAAAGCTTCAATGAAGATGAGAGCTTTGTGGTTTAACAATTGAAGCTCACTAACTTTTAGCTGTGCAGATGAGTGTTGCGTTATCAGCATACTGAACAATAATGGCATGTCTGCTGGGTACCTATAGGTCATTAATGAATATATTAAGGCTAGGAGGCCAAGAATTCATCCTTTTGTTATTCCTGTTGAGACATGCTGTTATCTATATAAAACTGCAATCTAAATAGCTAACACTATATGCAACACTGTTTTCTATTTTTTGTAACTATTGTACTACCGTTCTTATGTGTACTGTAACACCAAGCCTGTGGCTGAAATGGATCCACCTTAAACCAATCTGCCACCCCAATGAACTGATATAAATATATAAATAATCAAATAAATAAATAAATTGCTAATTGATTCCTTGTTAACCGGCTAATACACAGTTTCCATGACTAATACTTTGGGAAAGTGTCATTCCAAAGGCATATTTAATGACGTGTGCCTTTTTTGAAGTAAACACATCAAGCCAGCCACTCCTGTCAGCACAAAACTATAGGATTTGGACTCATAACATTGGGTTGTAGCACAACAACAGAATGCATTTCTGATGACTAGTCTGGGCCTGTGGAGCCCTGGATTTTGAAAGGATTGGAGTTAGTATCCTCCCACATATCTTTGTACTTCCATCAGTCTGGCTACTCATCCACTGTAGAGGGACATGGTCATTTATGAAACTGAAATGGTCATCCATTAAATAGTACTTTAGGGAATACTGAAATGGTCATCCATTAAGTGGCACTTCAGGGAATACTAAAATGTTCATCCATTAAATAGTACTTCAGAGAAAAGAAAACTTGATTGGTAAACACTCCCTTTCTATGTCAGAATTCCTCCTTTCCATTTCATTCAACTGATATAGAACTTCACCAAGAAGTCATGGGATAGCACTGCCACCAAACCTGACTTTGAAGGACTGGTATAGGGGGTAAACTCTTTGGTACAATTAGAAAATCTAACACTGGTTAAGAACATATGCTCCTTTTTAGTTTACTTAAATATTCTTTCTGCCTCAGTAGATCATTGCTCATTAGCAGGAGCTTTCCATGTTGTCAAGAGACAGGAACCGGGCAAAAAATTAGGCACAGATATTCTATAGTACACAGCTAGTGCAAGAAAGGCCTCTAGCTATCTTTTATTGTAAGGTACAGAGATGCAAAGCAGTTTTCATGATCTATGTTTTTTGTATATGTGTTTTTACCACACTTGTTCCTATAAGACCGTCACAATACTTGGCTTTTACCATACGTAGTTTACTTTTCTTAAGATTTGCAGTCAAGCCTGTCAGCCTTATAAACTGTACCACCATCTGCACTTTTGGTAAATAAGACTTCCGGTCATCTGAATGAATGATCACATTATCCAGGTATGGCAAAGGATATAGAGAGTGAGACTTCAATATTTTACCAATCAGCATCTCAAAGATGGCTGAGGCTTCATGTAGACCAAATCGTAATACTGTGTACTGAAAAAGATAAGGGTTAAAAAGGCTTTTTTTATCAGGCAGAGAGGAAAAGTGATATCTTCAAGAATCCCTTTGTCAAGTCCAGTATTGTCAAGTATCTGTCCTTCCCTAGGTCCTGACTTATTTTATAAATGGATAGCTATCAAACTCTGAAATGTAATTCAGTTTCCAAAAGTAATTAGAGAATGAAATATTTAAATCTGGTTTAGAAACTAGCAAGTTCCATTCACTTTGTGGCTCTTCTGTCTTTCCTGTCTTGAGTATCTTTTAAACCTCATCTCTTTTTTTGTGTATGAGTCTGATATTTTGCAATATCTTAGTATGTCTTCATTCCAGTTATTGTCTCGAAGTTATGGTGTATCAGTTTAGTTCCCTTGGGGCTTTTCCTGAAGCTCTGTTTTTTCCTAAGAGGTACTCTTTTACTTCCTGATTTTGTACTCTTGACAAGAATTCCTTTAACCGCACTTCAGGAAGAGGTTCTCTTGTCTATCCTGTAGAAACTTGAACTTGTACGCTCATTGCAGAATTTTTTACTTATGTCAGTGGTTTCAATGTACCATTGTAACAGATTTGCTTTTTGTCTGGCCTTGCAGTTCACTACATTTATTCTTTTAATCACCTCACCCTTTCCATTTAGGTAAAAATGTATTTTCCTTGGAACACATTAATACTAATATCTGACCTCCTGGGTTAACCTTTCTAAGTTGAGCACTTTTATTATGATCACATTACTACATTTCCTGGGCTGCCTGTATGACTTCCTTTACTGAGGACGTAACAAGCTTTAATCTATCCTGCATACTAACATATCATTCAAGCACACTTTTAAATGATGTTCTCCTTTCCTCTCAAGTTATCAATATCAAGCAGTTTTCTTGGATGCCGTCCATAGAAACGTTGAAAGTGGATGAAACCATTTGTAACTTGCAATGCTACTCTTTCAGCAAACAGTAAGTAGAGAAGCTGATTGTCCAAGTTCTACCCATTGGGGTCAATATTCCCTTACCGACAGACACCCATTACTCAGTATCTGCCCATATGTGAACTTTCTCCTACACTCATTAATCCTGACATGGATTGTAGCTGCATTTTAGGTAGAGGTCCTCTTGTCTCTTCTGCATAAACTTGTATTTGCAACCTCACTGCAGAATTTTCTACTTCTGTACATGGCTTCAGTTTATCAATGTAATGGATTAGCTCTTTGTTCTTCTTGGATATCTAGCTTAGTAGTTCATTGCATTTATTATTTCAATCACCTCAAGTGGCCCTTGCCACTTAGCTAAAATTGATTGCAAGCATATACATTCTAAAGTTGTTGTTGTTGTTGTTGTGTCTTTCGGCTTTTCCCGGTTTGGGGTCGCCACAGCAGAACTCCGGTCCGCTAATGATTGGCAGCAGATTGTTACATTCTGAGCTGCCGGCTCTGACGCACATCCTTCAACGAAGGTACACCCATTCACGCATTCTAAAGTATACCATTCTAAAGTATGTAACACAGTAAAAGCACAGACACATTCTATTCAGCACTGTCAGCAAATATTTTTAGTTCCACATGTATACCACAGATGTAAATAAAACTACAAGTACTTTTTATGAGCATGAACCTTAGATTGAATGATGAAACATAATTAGTGATCATGGAAGTAGACAACACCTCCAAAATCTTTCAGGTAAGTGCCTGTTCACACTTCTAACATCCATATGAGGAACAAATGTCATGTCTTGCTGTTGCAGGCTGCAGGGAATGTGTATTACTTAAAATTTCAGTTGTTAATAACCTTAGTCTAACATATCAAAGGAACCTTGACAAGGGTAATCATGCTACAGATTCATTCTAGCAGGGCTTGAACTTGCATTTCCTCTAGAAATTAAGTATATTTTACAATTTTAGTTGCAACATGATGACATAATTCTGGTTCAGTTCTATTTAGCTGCAGTCTTAACACAATGCATAAGAACAACTTACTTTGTTAGCATGCATTTCAGTTACTAGCAGAAATGGCTTCAGATGTATGAGAGCTTTAGGATTTATTACTACTCATGTGCTGTTAGAGTCCTCATTGAAATACCCAACATCCTGTTGCCTGTTTTTGAGCTAATATTCCTTGTAAGTGTTTATGCAGACTTCTTTCTTATATTGCATATTATTTTAGAGTTTTCTATCAGTTCACCTGCAGTTTGTATACTGGTAGGTCTTACAGTTTTAAGTTTCAGTCATTGTATCATTGAGGAAGGCTTCTGATAGCACATAGGATAATTTTTATTAAATCCAGCAATTTTCTAGTCCCTTTATTAGTAAATATATTTAGTCTCTTCTCCTGGTTTTAACTTTTTAACTTTGTATGAGGGCCCCTGTCTTACTTTTCCAGTTTTTACACTGATTAGGTGCATCAGACCGCTAATCTATCTCTTTCTTGTTAAATCTCTCATTCTCCCAGATTGTGTCAATGGAGTCTCCTTCATCCCACAGTCTGTAGATGTAGATTTTTTAATAATGACTGTGCAGGGTAATATTGTAATGAAGTTGGATAAAAAAAGAATGTTTTAATGCCAATCCACATTGTTCTAGCAATCAAGCAATCACCCTAAAAATTTAAAATTAGGATGTCTAGGATTTGCAATGAACAGAAAGATATACCGTGAACAGAAAGAATTTTTGGAAAATGTAGAAATTAAAAAAAAAAAATTCAACTTGGAAATGCCCACTTAATAATGTTAGTTATAACCAATGGTGTTATTCTTCATAGGGATATTACATATGCTCCCATTTTGTATTCACCCAAATTAGTTATAGTTATTAATAGCAAACTGCTATTATGAATTGTGTCCCTAAAATGGGCTTGGAGCTATCTAATGATGCCACTGGCATAAAGAATATATTACTTAGCAACTAGAAGATTCTTACATTTAATGATAATGTATCAAATAAGGTGGGGAATGACCTTACTGTTATCATTATACTGGTGACAACATACAGACACTATTGGAAAGAGGTAGGGGAAATATGCCCGTAGTCTATTCTAACCAATTTTTTGCTGCTAAAGATAGAGTAACACATCCGTGTAGGGATTGTAAGTATTGAACATGTACTGATAAAAAACAACCAGATATGGCCATAAAACAAATAAAACCATTTATTAGGTAAGCACTTTCATGCTGTCACTCTGCACTTCTTCAGACCAATAATAAGAAGCAAACCACACTCTTATATATCATAAAAATCAATTAAAACAGTTAAAGCAAGCATTTAAAAATTCACTGTAAGTTTTAATGGTATATTTCCAATAAGGCAGATGAAAAGTCTTCAAACAGAATCCAAACGGTTTATTAAAAAAGTTTTAACAACAATAAAATTAAATAAAGCACATAATAAAACAAAGATAAGCGCTTCCATCCCGCTAGTAATTGTAAGGAACATCATCAGATAATATCACCATTATGAGTAAAGTATTTAAAGTTCCCTTTATTCAATCACAGTACTCAATTTAAACACACCTTTATAATCATCAAATGAAAACATCAAAAATAGACACACCCCCAAAGTGCCAAAAAGGGTAATAAATCAGGAAACAAACAGCTTTAAAAATTCCCACAAAAAAAAACCATCATAAGATAACTAAATAGGTTATCTACTTATGGCTTTAAGCTTAAGAAGACATTTAATAGACTCTGCTTCATTTAAGCCTGGCCAGTAATGAGCATTAAGCCATAACTGCCAAACCATTTTGGCTTTTTCTAACAATAATGGCCACGCTCCTCCCCGTTTGGAAACTTTTAATGTTTCCAAAACAATAAATTTAAATTCATGGCCATGGTTGTCCATAATATGGTTGGCCAAAGCATTTGTATCTTTTTGTAGACGAATGTCACACAAGGGTTCGCCTATCCTGTTCTTAAGTTTACGTTCAGTTTTGCCAAATAAAAACATGGGCAATATGCACAAGTAGCACAATATATAAGTTTAGCAGAATTACACCTATGTTTTTCTTGAATTTTAATGTTAAAACCATTGACATTAATTTGATTCACTTCTAAAATATGCTTGCAATATACACATGTACCGCACTTAGTCATATAATCAATCTTACTACATTTCCGAATATTCTCAAGGATGTTTTTGAAATTGGTGTCTTTCTTATATACAAATATGGGTTTATTCCCCATACGTTCCCTCATGTCCTTTTCTCTCTCTAAAATTTTTTAGTTTTTAAATAGAATATCTCTAATATGATGGCTGTCTGTATTAAAGGTGGTTTTTAAAGTATTCAAAAAACTTTTGGAGTCCCTAAAATTCATAAGGATGTGAATCAACCCCCTATGCGCCCCATCAAGGATGTGAGGGGTTTGATTACACACCCTTTAGCTAAGTTTTTGGACTCTAAATTAAAAAAGTTTGTGGTGAGTGAGCCTCACTCGTGTAGACTCATGGGATTTTTTCAAAAGATTAGACAGTGTTACATTTAATAAAGAATATCTATTTATTACTATAGATGTTAAGGACTTATACATTGTCATACCGTATGATATAGGTGAGGAATGGTTCTGCGAATATTTGAGAGGTAAAGGTTTGGCACTGGATCTGATTAACACCTATGAACAACTCCTGGACATGGTTTTGAGGGCCAACTTCACTATCTTTGAGAATGAGTTGTATCTCCAAAAAAAAAGGTGTTGCTATGGGTTTGTCTTGTGGGGGATTATATGCCAATATTGTCATGTGGGAATGGGAGAGAAAATATCTGTTCACCTCTTCTTTTTTTTCCCACTGTGACATTTATATTCGGTTCCTGGATACTATTTTTATTTTATGGAGAGGTCCTGTTGAAATGATAAATAACTTTCTAGAATATATAAATTAAACCACCAATTTTTTAAAATTTTCTCGTGATTGATTATAATAAAATCCCATACTTGGATGTTTGTATTATGAAGAATATATTAAAAAAGTAGGTTTATAGCAGAGATTTTTCATAAGGTGACCTATTCTAATGCCTTTTTACATTTTCAAAGTAACCATCCCTATACACAAAAATGGGCTGTTGTTAAAGGGCAATTTGTGAGAGCTGCCTGTATGGTGACAGAATGGGATACAGTTTTTGGATGAGTGTGATAACTTAAAAAAATATGTTTCTCATTAGGGGGTATCCTATAACACTTATTAATGAATTATATTGGGAAGTTATTGAGAAAAGGGCAAATGGGTATTATAATTTCATTTTTGGTGAAAAGATTGTGTTTCATGCCCGCCTGCACAAGTAGATACATTAGCTATACCAACGATACCTATGGGACAGAATGTCATTCATAGGGTTGGTGACATATACCAAACAAACAACTGTGGGAATAGAAATGACAAAAGTCTTTTGAATGCTTTAATACCCACCTTTAATACAGACAGACATCATATTAGAGATATTCTTTTTAAAAATTGGAAAATTTTAGAAAGAGAAAAGGAGGTGAGGGAATGAGTGGGGAATAAACCCATGTTTGTATATAGGAAAGGCACCAATTTCAAAAACATCCTTGAGAATATTGGGGAATCTAGTAAGATTGGTTATATGACTAAGTGTGGTACATGTGTATATTGCAAGCATATTTTAGAAGTGAGTCAAATTAATGTCAATGGTTTTAACAATAAAATTCAAGAAAAACCTAGTTATAATTCTGCTAAACTTGTATATTGTGCTATTTGTGCCTTTTGCCCAAGTTTTTATGTGGGCAAAACTGAATGCAAACTTAAGAACAGGATGGGAGAATACTTGTATAACATTTATCTACAAAAGGATATAGATGCTTTGGCCAGGCATATTATGAACAACCATGGGCATGAATTTAAATGTATTGTCTTGGAAATATTAAAAGTTTCTGAACAGGGAGGAGTGTGGCCATTATTGTTAGAAAAAGCCGAGCTGGTTTGGCAGCTACGGCTTAATGCTCATTATGGGCCTGGCTTAAATGAAGCAGAGTCCATTAAATGTCTTCTTAAGCTTAAAGCCATAAGTAGACAAATTATTTAGTTATTTTATGATGTTTTTTATTTGTGGGATTTTTAAAAGCTATTTGTTTACTGATTTATTACCCTTTTTGGCACTTTGGGGGGTTGTCTATTTTTGCTGTTTTTATTTGATGATTATAAAAGTGTGTTTAAATTGAATACTGTGATTGGATAAAGGGGACTTTAAATACTTTAATCATAATAGTGATGTTATCTGATGAAGTTCCTTACAATTACTAGCGGGACAAAAGTGCTTATCTTTGTTTTATTGTGTGCTTTATTGCACTGTGGTGGTGCTGCGGTAGCTTTGTCGCCTCACAGTAAGACGTTGTCCTGTTTGATTCTCAACTAGAGCATCTTCTGTGTGGAGACGTGTGAATGGGCGTACCTTCATTGAAGGTTGTGCATCAGGACTGGCAACTTGGCATGTAAAAATCTACTGCCAATCATTAGCGGACCGGAGTTCCGCTGTGGTGGCCCCTAAAAGCCGAAAGACACAACATCATTGTTAAAGCTGTTTTAATAAATCTTTTGGATTGTGTTTAAAGACTTTCCTCTGCCCTATTGGAGATATGTATGCTGGTTTTTGCTATGTACTTGTGCTTTAAACGTATATTGCCATTCAGGCCAGGAGCTCCACGTGCCTGAAAGGTAGTAATCCATTTATTTCTGCCACCTGTACTCTATTAACAATATCTCCCCTTCTAACATCAGAAGTAAATATCTGCAATAAAAAAAAAAAAAAACTAAAAGTATGATTGCTAAAATTCCCTACATATTTACACAATGCAGTTGTAGTTTCTTTGTTCTGAATGTAACCAGTATGTTCCAAAACACACCATCTAAGGGTGAACTTGGTCTTCCCAATATAGAAATGTGCAGTCATTGCAATAAGCTAAATAAACAAGGTTAGAACTAGCACAATCTGCATAAAACCTAGTGCTTACCTAATAAAACAGTTTTATTTGTTTTACAGCCTTTCTGGTTGGTTTTAGCAGTTTTTGTTCATGGCATGTTTTGTTGATCATTTGTTCACCTGGTAAATGTTGTTATATTTTGGATTGTAAGTATTGTAGGTTACATATCCAATAGTCTAGCTTATTTGGAGTCTAGCCCAGGTAAACTATATAGCAGTGATGAAGCATATAACTGAGCTGGTGAAAATGTGTTATATGTTGCCACTTGCAAAACTGTATAGTGCTTTATCTAGATAAAACCAATATGAAATTAAATCAGTGAATTGATGGATATTTGAAAAGTATCAAATGGAAGAATATGTATAATGCCATATTTAGACGTTATATAGTTTGCAAAGTTTAGAAATAAAATAACATTTTTTGTACTGGAATAAGTTAAACCATCTGTGTGAGGGGGGAATGGGGAGAGAAATGTCAGCTTTAGGTAGACGTGAACTGCATGGGCAGATTATGCAGAAGAATGGTAGAGTACCTGGACTTAATGAAGTTATTACTATCAAACCAGAATTAAGAGCTTGAATTTTAAAATAATTATTTCATGAGTTGTTTTAATCTAATTGGTTATTTGTGGATATACAATATGTGTATTTAAATGAAAAGTTGTTTTAACATGATTGATGAAGTTTTTGATTTTGTATTGTTTGAAAGTGCATATTTTTTAATTGTTTTAATTAAAGTGGATATAGTGAGCCTGGTTCCAAAAGTTTGCTCTCAGTGTTAAGTGACTTCTTCAAGTGTATTACTCCAGACTAAAGTCATTTACACTGAGTAAAGGTCTTTTGGAATCAGTGCAGGCATACGCTACAGTAAGTAATTTGCAACAAGAGCAGCATTTTTGGAATCTGGCCCAGTGTGTGTGTATTCTACTGTCCCTCATCTCACATTGCTTTGTTCTAAGTGGGGGCCCTGCCCTTTCCCCACTGTAGTGTAGTCTTGATTTTGGTATATATATATATATATATATATATATATATATATATATATATATATATGTAATTATCGGGTGTGCTCGGAGCAAGCCCTCTCCAAAAAACACGTTTAAGAATTTTTTTAGTAAATTTATTTTTGAGTATTTGTGCTCGATCAGTCACTGTTTGAAACAACCCTTTAAAATGGGTAAACAAGTTAGCTAATATTTAATATCTAGAAGAAAAAAATATATACTGTTTACATATTCTGTCATTTTCAAAGGTGTTTATAAATATTAGTTGGTAATGTTTATATCTAAATCTTTATATTTTAGTCCTGGTTTTGATTCCCTCTGTCTTTACTTGGAAATTATATGACTCTAAGTAAATCAGTTATTATACCATGACCCCCCCAAAACGTGCACGCTGATTGGCCAGCGTGCACATTGTAAATCGAGTTATACTAATGGAAAAAGGTCCGGTCGCCCGGACTTTTTTCCATTAGTATAACTCTACTTTTAAAACACTCTCTCGCTATGTTAAATGGGTTTAACATAGCGAGACAGCTTTAAAATAAGCAATGGAGATCTCCGTTGCTTATTTTAAAGCTGTCTCGCTATGCTAAACCCATTTAACATAGCAGACATTTTAAAAAAGCAACGGAGAAAGCAAGATCTCCGTTGCTTTTTATGTTTGCTATGTTAAATGGGTTTAACATGGCGAGACAGTTTTAAAATAAGCAACGGACATCTCCGTTGCTTATTTTAAAACTGTCTCGCTATGTTAAACCCATTTACCATAGCGAAAACAGTAAAAAAAAAAGCAACGGAGATCTTGCTTTCTCCGTTGCTTTTGCCCACAGCTCTGATGTACTGCGCAGGCGTGCAGTACATCAGAACTGCCACGCATGCCAGACATTTGTGGAAGGGCAGTAAACAGGCATTATACTATGCCATTATTTAAGAAAAGTAATAGTTTATTTTCTTAAATAATGTCATGGTATAATAGCAATAACCCACTTCTGGGTGTGGGTAATGCTGTATTTACCCACGGTTGGCTTTGTTTGGTCCCTCGGGCTTCGCCCTCGGGACCAAACCACGCCAACCGTGGGTAAATCCAGCATTACCCACACCCAGGCGTGGGTTATTGCTATAACAAAACCTTTGCTCTTGAGTCTGAATGGAAAAGAAGCTCTTTGATGTAGCTGGGAGCAGGCTTAATTTGGACAAAAACTAATTGTACTCCTAATATATATGTTGTCACATGCAATAGTTATAAGAGACCAGCAATGTCATTTTAATTCTCTTTATAATTATTACTTTATTTGCAACAGTTGTGGCTTCTCTTCAAAGTGTTTATGCTCCCTAAATTAAAAAAAAAAGTTGTTGTTTCCAAACTGCAGCTTGGATTCCTTCTTGATAACTTTCATTGAATTATATGTTATAAAACAAGAATATTCTTACATAATCATTTAAGAAAGGCTAAGGCACTGTGTTCTGAAATATTTTACGTATAAAAATTAACATTTTATGTACTAGAACAGGATAAACCATCTGTGTCAGGGGAAGAAGAAAATATATTATTTTAGCCTTAGGTAAAAGGGAACTGCATTGTTAGATTTTGCTGATGGACTTAATGAAATTATCACAATCAAGCCAGAATTAAGAGCTAGGATGTTAAAATAATTATTTCATGAATTGTTTTAATTTAATGGCTATTTGCGGACATTTTTCTTTTCTTTTCCTTGAGTTCTGTTGGGTGTGAAAATCATTAGCAAATAGCAGCTGTACAAATGTAAAATCCTGCTGTATACAGAAACCATGCTGTGCGCAGAGCATATTCTCTAATTGGAACACCTTGGCAAAGCAGTTTAGCATAACATTTCCAGTGGCTATAGGGCTTTATCTTCCTTCTGCTACAGTCATTGCCTGTAGCAAGAAATTCCTTTTTCTCTCATTATGTTCTGTCATTTCTCTTCATTGGTCTGCTTGCATTATTGGCCTTTTTTAGTGACACATTTTTAGTTTGACTGAAATGTTTGACCTTTCAAAAAAAATTCTCCAGTAAGCACACACTGCTTTCTAGCTTTTATCCTGCAGTCAGTTATGTTGTTCAAAACATAATCTGAAATTGTGCTCAAAAACCTTTATTAAGTTTCATTGAAAGTTTAGCTTTCAGAAGTGTAATGGAAGTCAGATGTTGATATTGCTCACCTTCTTTTTTCACTACAAACAGAACAAATATTTCTGAGGTTTGGTGGTATTGTTTTCATAATGCATACTGTACAGCAGTTCCTTGGAGAAAACTAAAATATTTTACGCTTACAATTTATAGACGAAAACATTCCATGTGTCATGGAGCTGCACAGATACTATAATGATGTATTACATAATTATGTTAACATTGCAATATGTCTTCAGGGATTTAGTTGTAGTATTACAACAAAATAAATAAATACATGTTATGTAAGTATAATTGAAAGACTTGGTAATTACTTTTTTAGAAACTGGTCTAAGCTACCAGCTATATTCTGTTCTTTGAGTTTTCATTGTTAATTTGTAACACATTCTGTATGTAATTATACATAATTCCTATAGGTTCATAGGTTCACAGGTAGGTACTAGGCTATCTGCCCGAAGGCATTTATAAGCCTAGCCAGAATGTGTTGGCTTTCGCCACCCCCTTAGATTAGTTCCCTGTGCCTCTGTCCAGCAGAACCATTGACGTGATCGCTGGGGTAAACTTTCTGTTTCCCATCCACTCATCAAGATTTCTCTTGAAGAGGGTTAGCGAGGAGCTCTGCCTAATATAGACTGGAATCTTGTTCCAGAGCATGGGAAGTCTCTGGGACAGGAATCTATCCCTCCAGCCCGTCCTATTTATTGCTGTGGTGAGGTTTAGATCCCTGGAGCTTGTAACTCGAGGGGATATGGTTTTCTTTAGGTGGAGCACATCCATCAATTCTGGGTTGGACATGGCCTTGTATGTCAGGCAGAGATCACCTCTGAGTAGGCGTTATGCAATTGAGTACAGCTGGAGTTTCTTCAGTCGAGCTGCATAAGGCATCTGCTTGAGGCCAGTGGTCCTCTTAGTGAGGTACTTCTGTGGTCTTCCCAGTTATCGCAGCTGTCTTGTAAGGTTCATCCCAAATGGGGCATTGTACTCTATGATGGGTCTGATGAGTGATGCATAGAGTGGCCCAACGACCTCATTCAGTCGGGATGCAAACCCTTTTGTGATTAGGTGGGCCACATAGATGGATTTTCTAACAACTTTGGCAATGTGATTATCAAAGGAGAGGTTACTATCTACTTGGGTCCCCAGATCCCTTATTACGTCTTCCATATTTAGGGAGCTACCACCTATGTGGTAGTTTGTGGGTACTTTGTTTATTCCAAAGAGGATGACTATGCACTTTTTGGCATTTAGCTTGAGGCCATAGTTTTGACACCAGATATCTGTCTCAGTGAGACCCTTTTGGATGATGTCTGTGTCAGCTGGAGAGTCAATTATAGCCCCTAGTTTGCAGTCGTCTGCGAACTTGGTCAGCCATAGTCCTCCTGTGCTTGCCTGTACCTCTGAGAAGTATATGCCGAACAGGAGGGGTCCTAGGACTGAACCCTGGGGAATGCCACTTGTAACCGGTTTAGAGTCAGACCTAGCTCCTGCAACTCTTATCATGTGGGTTCTGTCCGTGAGCCAGTTGGCAACCCATCTCTTGACGTGGGGGTTTATATTCAGGCTGATGAGCTTGTCTATAATACCTGAGTGGGGAATGGTGTCAAAGGCCTTTGTGAGGTCTAGGTAGGCTGTGTGGACCACCTTTCCCTCGTCTATAGCCTTGGTAACTGTCTCAAAGAAGTCCACCAGATTTAGGAGGCATGATCTGCCCTTAACAAAGCCGAACTGGATAGGGTCCAGTGTTTGGAGGTTCCCAATTTCTCTGTTAATGAGATCCATGATGATGTGCTCCATAGCTTTGCAGACCAAGCTAGTCAAGCTAATAGGGTGATAGTTCCCTGGGTCCGTTGTTGCTCCACCTTTGTGGAGAAGAATAACCATTGCTGTGTGGCACTCTTTAGGTACATAGCCTGTGGAGAGGCTGGGTTTAAACAGTGTTTAGGTGAGGGGTTAGTTCATCTTTGAGCTCATGTAGGACGCAGCCTGGGACACCATCCGATCCCACTGATGCAGTGTTTTTGGCTTTGGAGAGGGCTGTTTTAACCTGAGTGTCTGTGATTTCAGGGGCACTACCTTCTTTTGGTATAGTCTTTGGCCCTTTTGGGGGTAAGAGGGGGGTAAAGTTTGCAATGAACCTGTTTGCCAGGAAGTTGGCTATATCAGTTGGTTCAGTGTATTTTGTGCCATTCTGCACTAACTCTGAGCAGATCTGAGAAATGCCACTTAGATTCTTGACATAGCTAAAGAATGCCTTGTGGTTATCTTTGGAGTCCATGGCAATTTTTCTTTTGAAGCTAGCCTTGGATGATTTTATTAGGGAATGTAGTTTCTTCCTGATACTGATCAGGGATGTCTTCCCTTCTTGGGATTTTACTCTTTTCTGTACTAGTTTCCTTCTTCTATTGTATAGCTTGTTTATGGCAGAAGTCCACCAGACTGGTTTTCTTTTCTTGGAGGAGTGAGTCTTGGTTTTGTTTCGCATAGCAAGATCCATGCATTCTTGTAGCTGCCCATAGAGTGCATTAGTAAAGGATTTTGCAGCTTGGACAGAGTTATCCTTTAGCATGGGGGCTTTGAAACTTCCCACTTCGGTCTTAAGTAACGTGAAGTTTTCTTTTGAAAATTTTTTCACGTTGGTTTCTTTAACCAGGGGTGGTGGCGGAATGTGGATATCCAGAGTGATTAGTTTATGGTCAGATCTAACCAGCGAGGGGTTGACCTCCAGTGTGGAACACCGGTCACCCATGTTGGTGATGACCAGGTTCAATATGTTGTCACCTGTGGTGGGGGTGTTGACCAGTTGATCCAGGGCTTTTGAGTTTATAAATTCTAGGAAATGTTGGGTAAGGGCGTTAGTACTTGAGTAGTTCTCCCAGTTAATGTTTGGGTAATTGAAATCACCCAATATCAGAGTGTTTAGTAGGACCTTTATGTTTCCCAGTGTTTCTAGAAATGTGGAGTGGGGGTCCTGGGACATGGTGGGTGATCTGTAGCAAGCTATAATTCGAATAGCAGTTTTGACTGTTGTTAGTTGCACGTGGTTGATCTCTGAAGCATCGTGCTGTGGCACTAACCTGGAGGTGTGGGTATCCTTGATGACTATGGATACTCCCCCGCCTTTTGTATTTCATTCCGGGTTTTGTAGCCAAAATGTATGGTATGAGTTGTACCCTGGTAGTGCTGGGGTGCTCTCTGGAACCTTAAACCAGGTTTCTGTTACTGCACATATATCGATTTTCTCCATACTGAGGAGTGCCTCGAGTGCATGCATTTTGAGGTTTAGACTTCTGGCATTGACTAGCATTACCCTCAGTTTTTTGTTACTTGTGCTATTTACGGTGGTGAGTTTGTCTTTTGAGCCTTCCCTAAAAAAGGCACTATGGGGGTGGCAAGAGCCTTGGCCAGTATTTGAAAGCCTAAGGGTGACAGGTGCAAGCCGTCTCTAGTGAAGCAGCGTGCCTTGTCGAGCATGTCATCCCAGTCTGACAGACACTGGATCCCCTTTGAATGACACTAGAAGCTTAGCCAATTGTTGAAATTGATAATTTTTTCTCTGTACCATAGTATCTTTCTTGGTGAGGGCAGGATGCTCCTCAGGGTCAGGGTCATACCGGCCTGGGCTACGTTATCAGAGTGCTCCTCCATGTCTTTTTTCATGTAGTTCAGGGAAGTACGGCTCAGGTCATTCACACCAACATGGACAATGACAGAGTCATATTTGTACTTGTTCTGAAGTGACCTGAGTGCTTGTGTTATGTGGCGGATCCTGGCACCTGACAGGCAGCTAACAGTAACCTTCTCCTTGTTCAGCCTAGTGAGTGGGACATCAGTGTGCCTGACTATAGAGTCACCTATTACTAGTGTGTTGGGTATGTTATTTTGCCTTAAGGGCTGTGATTACGTGGCACACTGGTTTTGTAAAGTATGTGTTTCACGGTTTGTGTTGGTGGGTGGAGGTTGCTTGGATGTCTGCTTTGGAGGTCTCTGTTGCTTTTGCAGATTGTTATTTAGAGCCTCCGAGTATGTTTATGTGTGTTTTTTTCCAGTGCTGGTTTCATAGGTCTATGTGAGACTGGTGGTGTGATGCAAGTGATTCCCTTCTCCTCTTGACTGCCTGGTCCAGTCTTGGGTTGAGAGAGCTTAGCCTCCAGTTTGGCTGTATAATTGCATCTCTTGCATGTATTAGTGTTTGGTGGAAGGAGGAGAGGGTTGTCTGTGTACATGAGGCAATTGTAACATTTCCTCGAAATACCCAGATTCACCAGTTGGACCACAGAGTACACCTGAAACTGCTTTTTGGAAATGCCTGGATAGGTACAGTGAACTGTTTTACTGATTGGCTGGTAAGGTCGAACAGAGAGACTTGTCCTTCGCTGCAGTATAGGGGGGTCTAGTGCTAAAGTTTATTAGTGCTTGCTATGAGTTTTGAGCAAGTGCCAGGATGAGAATTGAATGGTTGGAGTGTTTAAGATGAAAGTTTGTCTAGTTCCAAGGGAAAATTTAAAGAATAGACTTTGTGGAGCCAGGAATAGTTATACCTTAGCTAACCGGCACTGCCCGGCGAGCAAAGCCACGCAAATGCGGGTTTTATAGCAGGGAAATGAAAGAGATAGAAATTAGCCCAAAATGGCCAATAAACTACTAATTTCTGGGCTAAAACCACTCCTCCAGGGACAGATAGGATGCTCAAAGCTCCCTTTCTCACAGTGAACAGAGAAACTTCCTTCTATCCAAGTAAGGTATGGGAAAACACAGAAACTTGTAACACAGCCCTGAATTCATCACTAACCTGAAAACTGGACTATACTAGCTTAGAAAGGCGGGAAAATAAGTATTTTTTTTTTTGTTTTTTTTTTTTTGAGAAAATAAAGCGGATACAATCAAAAAACACTTTAAATGCACAGAAATGACTATCACACTTGAATGTGTAGCCTACAATAGTTAAACAGGTAAATTAAACACAAAAATGACTTTGTTAAAGTACAGGCAGTAAAATAAGTACAATATGTAGCAGAAACAAGCTTTTTAAATCACAGAAACTAGAAAATTGGCGTTTTAGGCGGAATTAGCTAAAAACAGCAAAAAAATGCAGAAAAATTATAATTAATCACTCCAAAGTCTCTCTTTTGTCTCTGCTGCTGTAGAACTCTGCAGGGCACCAGGCAGGAGCCTGCTGAGCTGTATACTAGCGCAAAAACCTTGCAAATGTGGGTTTTATAGCAGGAAAATGAAAGAGATAGAAATTAGCCCAAAATGGCTATTAAACTACTAATTTCTGGGCTGACACCTCTCCTCCAGGGACAGATAGGCTGCTCAAAGCTCCCTCTCTCACAGAGAACAGAGAAACTTCCTTCTATCAAAGTAAGGTATGGGCAAACACAAAAACTTGTAACACAGCCCTGAATTCAGCACTAACCTGAAAACTGGACTATACTAGCTTAGAAAGGTGGTAAAATAAGTATATATATATATATATATATATATATATATATATATATATATATATATATATATTTTTTTTTTTTGAGAAAATAAAGCGAATACAATAAAAAAACACTTTTAAAGCACAGAAATGACTATCACACTTGAATGTGTAGCCTACAACAGTTAAACAGATAATTTAAACACAAAAACAACTTTGTTAAAGTGCAGGCAGTAAAATAAGTACAATATGTAGCTGAAACAAGCTTTTTAAATCACAGAAACTCTAGAAAATTGGCGTTTTAGGCGGAATTAGCTAAAAGCAGCAAGAAAATGCAGAAACATTATACTTAATCACTCCAAAGTCTCTCTTTTGGCTTTCTGCTGCTGTCAAACTCTGCAGGGCAGCAGGCAGGAGTCTGCTGAGCTGCATACTAGCACAAAAACCTTGCAAATGCATGTTTTTTAGCAGGGAAATGAAAGAGATAGAAATTAGCCCAAAATGGCCATTAAACTACTAATTTCTGAGCTGAAACTACTCCTCCAGGGAAAGATAGGTTGCTCAAAGCTCCCTCTCACACTGAACAGAGAAACTTCCTTCTATCCAAGTAAGGTATGGGCAAACACAGAAACTTGTAACACAGCCCTGAATTCATCACTAACCTGAAAACTGGACTATACTAGCTTAGAAAGATGAGAAAATAAGTATATTTTTGTTTTTGTTTTTTTGTTTTTTTGAGAAAATAAAGCAGATACAATCAAAAAACACTTTAAATGCACAGAAATGGCTATCACACTTGAATGTGTAGCCTACAACAGTTAAACAGGTAATTTAAACACAAAAATGACTTTGTTAAAGTGCAGCCAGTAAAATAAGTACAATATGTAGCTGAAACAAGCTTTTTAAATCACAGAAACTCTAGAAAATTGGCGTTTTAGGCAAAATTAGCTAAAAGCAGCAAGCTTATGACTCTTTGGGCAGGTTGAAAGGAAGGATGCGATTATCTGCAAAAACTTACAGATACATAACAGGCTGGACACTATAGAAAGGCTGCAGTAAAGAAAACAGGTTTTAAAATTTAGCAAATAAGCTTCTCTCACATAATATAAATAATAGAGGTGAAGGAACCCAAGGAAGAATGAATGGCATGGTGATGCTATGCATTATGTAATAAACTGAGTCTGAAGTAAAGAGATAGTCCACTGGAGTTACAATGAGATCATTATGGGGACCGGTCTTGTGTTGCTTATGACTCTTTGGGCAGGTAGGAAGGAAGGATGTGATAATCTGCAAATACATACAGATACATAACAGGCTGGACACTATAGAAAGGCTGCAGTAAAGAAAACAGGTTTTAAAATGTAGCAAATAAGCTTCTCTCACATAATATAAATAATGGAGCTGAAGGAACCCAAGGAGGATTGAATGGTATGATGGTTGTGATCAGAAACCCACAAAGGTATTTGAACTAGGTTTTCTTGAGAGTCACTGAGTGACAAGTAATCTGCTAAGGCTGTACAGAGAATACTAAGATATTCATGTTTTGGTGAGAGATCCCATCCACTAATAAATACATGCATGCTCTTACTCCAATGTTAGTTGGTGAATCCTCTTATGGAGTATGCTGTCCAGTTAATACAATGATATAAAAAAGGATGTAGCAGGTTCAGTTAACAGCATCTACAAAAATGGAGGGACATGTGAGCCAAAAGAACTTCTAAAAATTCAACTTAATATATTTGTGAAAAATCAAAGCATTAAAACCCAGTGAAAGAACCTGGAATGTAATGTCATACATATCAGTTTGCAATGCCAGTTCCCTCAGATTTGAAAAAGTAGCCTTCATGTAAATATCCAATTAGCAAAGCATTTCTTAGAATTATGCCTTAGCTTGAAATCTTTCAAATATTTTTTAACAAAGAAAATATTTATACTGATATCTAAGTCATTACATTGAAATATAACATTTAAAGTGAAAATTACAGTGAGAACCCCCAAAGTTTCCATTTCAGTCTGATTTGTTTTATACAAAAAAGAAAACTGCCATATTAAATTATGCTGAAGCAACCAAAAAGATTTTAATCAAGTATACCTGGTGGTGGGAACATTGGCTCCAGGTGATGACTTCTGTTGATGTGGCATCCTGATCCCATGTATGATAGGTTCATAGGTTCATGGGTAGGTATCTGCCCGAGGGCATTTATAAGCCTAGCCAGAGTGTGTCAGCTTTTGCCGCCCCATTGATTAATTAACTGATCCTCTGTTAAGCAGAGCCAATTAAGTGATCCCAGGGGTGTATTTTCTGTTACCCATCCACTTGTCAAGGCTTCTCTTGAAGAGTGTTAGTTTGGGGCTCTGCCTGATGTAATTTGGAATTTTGTTCCAAAGCATGGGGAGTCTCTGTGACTGGAATATATCCCTCCAGCATGTTCTATTTATTGTTGTGGTGAGGATTAGCTCACTAGAGGGCGAGGCTCGCAGTGACTTGGATTTCTTTAAGTGGAACATGCCCATCAATTCTGAGTTGGACATGGCTTTGTAAGTCAGGCAGAGATCACCTCTGAGTAAGTGATATGCCACTGAGTACAGCCAGAGTTTTTTCAGTCGGGCTGCATAGGACATATGTTGGAGGCCAGTAATCCTCTTGGTGAGGTACTTTTGTGGTCTTTCCAGCTGTGGGAAGTGTCTTGTGAGGTACATCCCAAATGGGGCATTGTACTCTGTGATGAGTCTAATGAGTGACAAGTAGAGAGACACTATAACCTCTTTATTTCTAGATGCGAACCCTTTAGTAATTAGAAGGGACACATAGAAGGATTTCCTAACTACTTTGGCAATATGATTGTCAAAGGAGAGATTACTATATACCTGGGTCCCCAGATCTCTTATTACCTCTTCTGTATTAAAGGGGCTGACACCTATGTTGTAATTTGTGGGTGTTTTGTTTTAGCTTGAGGCCATGACTTTGACACCAGGTGTCCATCTCAGGAAGGGCCTTTTGGAGGACAAAAAATGGGACAAAAAAGGGTTGACACTTAAGAAATTTTATGATGCTACAGACTGTTTGTACATATGAACATGACCAAAAAATACGCACCATGTCAGCATCATTTTGTTCATCATCTTGGTATTGAGCTGAAGACATGGAAAAGAAGTTGCCATTTTGGGGGTGTAAAATAAGCATTGCAAATATCAAACTGAGCACAAGACAGTATAAAATATGATATTTCTAAATCTCACTGCTTTAGAAAAATACATTTCACCTAAAATGTTGATACCTCAGAACATGTCTCTACAAAATGAGTTTCTCTTTACCTTCATATTGCAGTAACATTTGAGATATTTACAATAATAACAAAAATAGTGCAGGGATACACCTTTCATTGAATGTGGAAGGCATTGCACTTTGCAAAAAAAAGAAAAAAAAGCCTAAAATTATCAAACACAGGGTGATATTCATAGTTCTGGAATTTGCAGCGATGTAGTCACAAACAACACTGCTATTTATATACACAAGTAAGTCAAATGCAGGCTATTCTCAATAAGGAAAATTGAAGGTGTTTTGAGAAACAAGCCTACTTACAGCAAAAGCTTAAAGTTTCGAAAGATAAGGCTTAAGTGCATATGAAATACTAGTGAACGCTATAGGCTTTTCTATTACATTGCATGTTTTCAGATATTACAGATGGATATAGCTATGTGCAATAACATAAGAAACACATAAGGCAAGTCAGACTGTACAACTTTTATTATTAATATTTAAAAAATGGAGTTTAAATGTTTTATGTAGGAGTATCTTTATGTGGTCACCCTATTTAGATACTTTAAAAGTAGAAAGGGGAAGATAGGAAACATTGGAAAAGGGGAGGCACAACAAAGAGGGAATCACAGAAGAAAAATGTCAAAAGGGTTTGCTGGAGTAGGTGAGAGAGAAGGGGCACCATGTTTTTGATCAGGGATAAACTCCTCACTATTTTTCAAATGTTTTTATGTAAGATGGTAGTGGGGATGGGAAACAGATATGACAGTGTAGTAGAAAGGATAAAGGAATAAGAGCTGAGGAGGTGAGAGCAGGAGTTCCAGTCTGCAGAGCCTCAAACATTTCCACTGCCAGATGGTGGTTGGTGTTGAGGGTATAGGTGTCTGTAGTGGTACAGTAGTCAGCACCAACTTGAATAGCGTGTCTTGAAACACTGAAGAGAGTTTTTGGCTGGCTGAAAGCACATATCCATGACCTGCTCCAGCACGTCCTCAACCAAATCCCCAAGTCCCTTTTCAGAGAGGCTTGCCAGGCTGCCACATGCCAGGGTGCCTGCAAGACCAAAATTCCAGGGCATCATTCTGTTTTAACCAGCCTAGAGCTATACTTCCTGCTAATGCAGAGTTTGGCTCCTCCATCTTTTATCGCTGTCTGTCCAGCTGGTGGTCTAAATATGTGGAACTACTTTCTGTGGATTTAAACCATGTCTTGGTTACGGCACAGATTTATATATTTTCTAGAGTGGGGAGAGCTTGTAGGGTGTGAAGCTTCTTGCTTAGCCTCCTAGCATAGGTTCATAGGTTCATAGGTAGGTACTAGGTTATTGGCTGTAGAGCCTATATAAGCCTAGCTAAACAGTACCCTGGTGTTTGCCACTCAAGAAAATTATTTTCCTGTGCCCCTGTCAAGCAGAGCCACAGAAGTGATCCCCGGGGTGAATTTCCTATCTCCCATCCAATCATCAAGATTTTTCTTGAAGAGTGATAATGAGGACCTTTGTTTGATATAGATAGGTAGGTAGTTTGTTCCAGAGTATGAGAAGTCTCTGGGACAGGAATCTATCCCTCCGGCATGTTCTGTTTATTGTCGTGACAAGGTTTAGGTCCCTAGAGCGTGTAGCTCGGAGGAACTGGGATTTCTTTAAGTGGAGCATGCCCAACAGTTCTGGGTTTGACATAGCTTTGTATGTTGGGCAGAGATCATCTCTGAGTAGGCGATATGTGACAGAGTAAAGCTGGAGTTTTTTTAGATGATCTGCGTAGAGCATCTGTTTGAGGCTGGTAATCCTCTTTGTGAGGTATTTCTGTGGCCTTTCCAGTTGTTGTAGATGTCTTGTGAGGTACATAGCAAAAGGGGCGTTGTACTCTATAATGGGTCTAATGAGTGATGAGTAGAGGGGAACAATGACCTCTTTTTTCCTGGATGAGAAACCTTTTGTGATGAGGTGTGCAATGTAGAAGGATTTCCTGACTACTGTGGTGATGTGATTATCAAAGGAGAGACTACTGTCCACCTGTGTCCCAAGGTCTCTTATCACATTTTCGGTGTTAAGTAGACTTCCACCTATGTGGTAATTCATGGGTACAAAGTTTTTACCAAAAAGGATGACAATGCACTTTTTGGCACTGAGCTTGAGGCCATGGCTTTGACAACAGGCATCTGTCTCAGTGAGGCCCTTTTATAGGATGTCCACATCATTAGGAGTTTTGATTATGGATCTTAGTTTGCAGTCATCTGCGAACTTTGTTAGCCAAAGACCTTCTTTGTTAGCCTGTACTTCAGAGAAGTAGATACCAAACAGGAGAGGACCCAGGGCTGAGCTCTGTGGTACTCCACTTGTCACTGGTCTGAAGTTGGATTTAGAGTCTGCTACTTTCACAGTGTGGGTTCTGTCAGTGAGCCAGTTGGCAACCCATCTTGTGACATAGGGATTTATACCTTGTTTAGTGAGTTTATCTATAATTCCAGAGTGGGGGATGGTGTTAAAAGCCTTGGTGAGAGCTAGATAGGCTGTTTGAACCACCTCACCCTCATCTACAGCATTGGTGACCACTTCAAAGAAGTCTATCAGGTTTAGGAGACATGATCTGCCTTTTACAAACCCGAACTGAGTAGGGTCCAGAGTTTGGAGATTACCAATGTCATTGTTTATAAGTTCCATGATGATGTGTTCCATAGCCTTGCAGACCAGGCTCATCAGGCTAATGGGGCGGTAGTTCCCGGGGTCCGTGGTGGCTCCCCCTTTATGGAGTGGGATAACCATTGCTGTGCACCATTCAGTGGGCACAAAGCCTGAGGTGAGGCTATGACTGAACATGGTACTTAGGTGGGGTGCCAGTACGTTCTATAGTTCATGTAGAACACAGCCTGGGATGTTGTCAGGTCCCATGGATGCTATGTTCTTGGCTTTGGAGAGTGTGTTTTTTTACCTGTGCAGCCATGATTACAGGAACTTTGCATTCTTCCGGTATAGAGATGGGCCCTTTAGGGGATGAGAGAGGGGTAAAGTTAACACGAAGCCTATCTGCCAGGATGTTGGCAATATCAGTTGGTTCTGTATATTTAGTGCCATTGTGCTGTAACTCAGGGCAGATCTGAGTGTTGCCATTGAGATTCTTGACATAGCTATAGAATGCTTTGTGGCTGTCTTTAGAATCAGTGGTGATTTTGTTTTCGTAACTAGCTTTGGAGGATTTTATGAGGGATCTCAGCTTCTTACTGAGGCTGACCATGGAGTTCCTCCAATCATGGGATTTTACTCTTTTTTGCAACAGTTTCTTTCTTCTGTTGTAGAGTTTCTTTATGGCAGGGGACCACCAGATTGGCTTCCTTTTTTTTTTCGTAGGATAGCATCTTGGTTCTGTTAGGGATTGCACGATCCATGCACTCGTGTAAGTGCTTATAAAGTGCAGCTGTATAGGATTCAGCAGTTGTACCTCTATTGTCCGTCAGCATGGGTGTCATGATGTTTGCCACTTCTGTCTTAAGAAGCATGAAGTTGGCTTTGGAGAAAACTTTTACAGTGATTTCCCTAAGGGGGGGGGGGGTGGGATTTGGATGTCTAGGGTGATTTGCTTGTGGTCGGATCTGACCAACGAGGAATTGACCTCTGGTGTGGAACACCGGTTGCCCATGTTGGTAATGACCAGGTCTAGGATATTGCTGCCCCTGGTGGGGGTGTGGATAAGTTGATCCAAGGTGTTGGAATTTATGAATTCCAGTAAACGTTGAGCACAAGAGTTGGTACATGACTAGTTTTCCCAGTTAATGGTGGGATAGTTGAAATCGCCAATTATTAGGGTGTTAGGTTGTACCCTAATATTTTCCAGTGTATCAAGAAATGAGGAGTGGGAATCCTGGGGCATGATGGAGGATCTGTAGCAAGCTACAATTTGGATTGCGGTCTTGCCCAGAGTTAGTTACACTTGGATAATCTCGGATGCATTTTGCTGAGCAACTAGCCTGGAGGTGTGGATATCCTTAATGAATATGAACACGCCTCCACCTTTAGTGCTTCGGTCCACGTGAGGTGGCCAAAAGGTGTGGTATGAATTATAGCCTGGTAATGCAGGGGTGCTCTCTGGAGCCTTGATCCAGGTCTCTGTCATTGCACAGATGTCGATGTTTTCCATTTTAAAGAGCTCCTGGAGTGAGTGCATTTTGAGGTTTAGACTTCTAGCATTAAGTAGCATTACCCTCAGATTTTGCTTGCTTGTTCCTGTTACGGTGGTGAATTTGTCATTTGAATCTTGCCTAAAAAAGGCACTATAGGGGTGGCAAGAGCCTTAGCCAGTATCCAGAATCCCAAGGGTGACAGGTGCAGGCCATCTCTGGCAAAGCATTGTGGTTTGTCGATCATGTCATCCCAGGCAGACAGATACTGGATCCCCTTAGAATGACACCAGAAGCTTAGCCAATTGTTGAAGTCAATCATTTTGTCCTTGTACTGTGGTATCATTCTGGGTGATGGCAGGATGCTACTCAGGGCTAGGGTCATACTTGCCTTGGCTACAAGATCGGACAGCTCCTCCATGTCTCTTTTCATGTAGTCCAGGGATGTATGTCTCAGGTCATTCACACCAACATGGACAATGACAGAGTCATATTTGTAATTGTTTTGGAGTGACCTGAGTGCATGCGTTATGTGGTGGATCCTGGCACCTGAGGCAGCTGACAGTAACTTTCTCCTTGTTTAGCCTGTTGAGTGAAACATCAGTGTGCCTGACTATAGAGTCACCTATGACTAGAGTGTTGGGTATGTTGTTATGCCTTATGGGCTGTGGTTGAGTAGCACACTGAGTTTGTGGGCTACGTGTCATTTGGGTTGTGTTGGGGGGATGGAGGTTGCTTGCGTTTCTGCTTTGGAGGTCCCTTTTGCTTGGGTAGATTTTTTTTTACAGCCTCCACGAATGTAGGTGTGTGTTTTGTGTTTCTATGTGTATGTTTTGGTGGTGTAGGTGTTGAGGGACTATGTGATGAGTGTGGTGTGGTGCAAGTGTTTACCTTCTCCTCTTGACTGTCTAGTGCAGTCTTGGGTGAAGAGAACTTTGTTTCCAGTTTAGCTATATAAGTGCATCTCTCACAGGTTGTAGTGTTGGGTGGTAGGAGGAGAGAGTTGTCAGAGTACATGAGGCAATTGCTGCATTCCCCCAAGATGCCCAGGTTCATCAGGTAGACAAGAGAAAACACCAGGAGCTGACCCTTAGACATGCCTGGATAGGTGCTTATTTATTAAGTACTAAAAACTTTTCCTCTAGACAAGTGAGGAATGTTGAGTGCTGTAGTAATTTGCAGCTTATTTAGTGCTTACAATGAGTTCTGAACAAGTGCTGAGCTCAAAGAAACTGATTTGAGTGCTGAAACTAGAAAATAGGCTAGTTCTAAGAAACAAAATTAAGCTAGAGGGCTTCCCTCCAACACAGAAAGGCTTGGTGGCTCAGAAGCTTACAAACAGTCCTGGATACAGCAAATCTGTATCTGGACTAGACGACTTACAGGCAGGAAACAAGTTTAGAATTTTTTTTTAAAGTGGAAAGGGGAAAGGAGGACTGGAAACTAACTGGGTTGGCCTTCTCAGATGTTCTCCCTGGATTAGGTAGAATGAGGTAATGACACTAGACTGGGAGGAGTGTCCCAGATCAAATTTACAGTAGGAGCGGGCAACTGCAAAGCCACCAAGCCACCAAGTATACAAAAACCAGAGCAAACAAACCCAACCAGATGCTTAACAATTGTACAAAATTCTAGTTAATACCTCACACAATGAAACTAGCTAGCAAAGTATATGCAGACAATAAAAGTGCTATAAATAACTCAGAAATAAGCAAAAACAGGATACTTCATTTTATATATCACAGATTAGTTAGCTCAGAGCCCTTCCTCTGACTTCCTCCAATTAGCTCAGTGTGAAATGGCAGAAACACTCACAAGTTAACTTCTTAAGTAACAAAGTTGAGACCTGAAACAACTTTAAAAAAAGCTTGAAAGAACCAATGAAGTGCTTACTCCAAGGCGTAGTCCAGGCAACCCCAGTTATCCAATGACCACAAACAATTCACTCTCGCTGAAATGCTATACTGGCTTTGGCTAAGCTATGATGGCCTGGAACATGTGCTCAGACAGAGAGCCTCTACTAACAAATAACTAGGCCCAAAACACAAGCCTGAATATGGACAATGCTACACTACCACTACTTAGGTAGAAAAAAACTGCATTGATCAGTAATACATTTAGGTTTCTTTGGGTTTTATTTGCTGTATTGTTGGGTCTGTCACTTATCATTGCTTAAGAAAGGCTGTAAGGGTTGGATAAAGTTTTAGCCAGTATTCAAAAGCCTAGGGGTTGTAGGCACAGACCATCCTTTGCAAAGCAACATGGTTTGTCAAGCATGTCCTCCAAGCTGGCAAATAATGAATCCCCCTGGAAAGACACCAGAAACTAAGACAATTATTGAAGTTAATCATCTTTTGTTTGCACCGTGGCATTATTGTTGGTGAAGGTAGAATCCTGCTCATTGCAAGGCACATAGCCTCCTGAGACAAATATTTAGACAGACTAATAAATACTCTCTTTATATACTCTAGAGAGGAACATCTCAGGTCATTAATGCCCACATTGACTATGATAGAGTTACAATGGCACCAGTGGCATAGTTACCCGAGTGCATTGATTGTTATCTTCAACTGATTCATTCTGGTGAGTGGGGGATGTTTGTGTCATACAATTAAGTACCCTTAGATAAGTACTCTAGATAATGTGTTTGATTACCTATGCACTTTGTTTTTGGGGCTCTGCTGAGTGTAGGCATATGTGTAGTGTTTGGTGTTGCTTTTGGTGAATGCTTTAGAAATTGCTTAGGATAGGTGTTGCCATTAATAGGCTTAGGGGTTCTTTGAAGTTTGGGAAGATTACTTTTTAGTGCCTCATCATAAGTTGGTCTATGTGTGTGTGGTAGATTCTATGTGTGGAGGATGTAGTGTGCATGCATTCTTGACAACCTTATTTGTAGGTGATATTTTTGCCTTCAGTGAAATTGTGTATGTGCATCTTTTGCATACTGTTTGTTTCTTTAAGGATTAAATGTTTGTCTGTAAACACGAGGCAATTGCTGCATTTCCTCAAGATGCCAATTTCTACCAATCTGGCTATGGAGACATTTGGAAATTGCATATCCATGTTATCTAGACTTGTGTTTAGGTGGGGTATTGTAGCTTATGGACTGTGTTATACAGAGGTCTCCTTGGAGGTCTCTGGGGTTTGGCACTAGACTCGGTTAGATTGTACTAGGATGTGATATTAGTGCTGTTCAGTGTGGAACCATGCTACTCTAAGCTTGCCTGTATGCAAGTTTTGCTTTAGCCACATTATGTTGCAGGTTTAATTTCTAAGGATAGTTTTATAGATACAATTCACCATCAAGGCATTTGCAAAGAGGACTGCCTAATCTCTTAAGGTAAAAATACAAAAAAAGATCACTTGTGACTATAATATTACAACAAAACAGTTTAAACAAACTACATGGCCAAGACAATTTTATGTATTAGAAACCTTTAAAAATTATTTAAAGGCAAAATCAACAAATAAAGCAAAACTAAAGCAGTAGCACTCTAAAACAGTTAAATGAAGAGCAAAACAATAAAATAAATTTCTTATCTGTCAAAGATGGATAGGGTTAACTCAAGTGTAAAGCAATAAAAAAAAATGTATTATCTGCAAAGGATGGCATAGGATTAACGCAGGACCATCTCAGAGTATGGCTAGGGTGACAAGGATATGGAAGCTGAGGAAAATGAGCAGATCATTTTTAATACTGGAGGTTTATTCAACAGCAATGCTGGCATGCTGGGTGGGCACTTAATATAATGAATATATGGAAAACACTTGGTGTGGGAAAGTACTTAAATAGCTTACACAACAGACAATAGCAATGGGGGGGGGGGGCTTTGGAAGTCAGATTACCATAAGGGGCTGAAGCCAAAGATACAACCTTTTAAAAGCACAACAGGAAATGTGTGAGAGGGTTGGGGAAATATTCAAGCTGCAAGAAAAAGAATTCCTTGAGAGCCATTCAATCAAATAAAGCAAATATTGGAGCTCTAGTACTATGGTTAGAATGTCAGAAACTTTAGCTTAATGTCTCAGTGGAGGCTGGGATATATGCAAAGAACATGGGAAAAACACTAGCAAAGTAAACAGAAAGGCACGAGAATGCAACTTTAATCAAGTAAATCATAAGCAGAATGTAAGACTCTTGCAGCAAAACTTGAAAATAAACAGCTGTAAAAGTAATGAAGCACAACCCCTGAAGTAGAATTCAAAATGCTGCTGTTACTGCAATCCCACCACAGACTAAGGCACAAGACTAAGCAGAAATTTATGAGTAATGCTGTATATGGAAAAAAAGTTGTAATAAATGGTGAAATGAGGCATAAGTGGCAGTAGTTCACAGTTCTGCAATAATTGTGAATGGAACTATAAGATTAATGCCCCAGACAGGTGTCAAAATAGAAATAGCTAGCCTTTACAAGTAATTCTACTTGTGAAGATAGAAGTGCAGTATAATGTAAAAATGATGCTAACATTTTGCAGTAATACACATCATCCCACAAACGCAAATGAAGCTACAAGATAAGGTCCCAGAGTAAACTAAAAAAATGCAAACAGATAATTTTGGGCTAAAATAGAGAAAAAGCATGTGGTCCAGTTGACAACTAAGAAGTACACGCTAATTTCCCATTTACTTCAAAGTAGTGTCTGGTTAAATGCCCTACTCAAGATTACCCTGCCCTGCAGAAAGCAGTTTATTAGTAATTCACAGCTTTAATCTTTTGTCAGATTGTTGAGTTAAGAAAAGGCATGATATATTAAAAAGTAACGATAAGAGGTTCGTTTTTAAAAGAGAAATTATTGTTTTTAAAAAATAAAGCAAATGTGAAAGTGTGGATGGATACAAAGAAATTATTTGTGAGAGGTCAAAAAGAGGTGGTGTCTCGTCTGCTGGGGAAACAACTAATTCTGACTGAGAAGGAATATTACATTAAAAATGCAGATAAAAAAGATGAAACTTGATGAAATGTAAAGGTGATATATAGATACTTTAAAGATATGTGTGGTAGTAAGGGGAAATGTGAGAAGATGAACTGGATATTAAGAGAATGTTGTTGAAAAGTGAGAACAGCAAATTAGGGTAGATGATGTAAAAACAGTATTGAAAGAAGTTAGTATAGGCAGTTCACCAGGAGAATATGGAATAATTTATATAGGATTAACACCTGACCATCTTTGCTCAGGACAGTCCCTATTTGGGTATTTGTGTCCTGAAAAAAAATGGTTTATGTCCTGAGATTTTATGAGAAAAAAAATATATATTTCATAAGCTTTTTTTAATCATTGCTTATCAATGCAATTAATGCATACACATAAATAGCTTGTGCTTTTTCTAATCAAGAGAGTTATATAGATGACTTTTCTACTGGAAACAGAAATTATAAGCAAAATTAAAAGTACACTTTATTTTAATAGTGCACTTATATCTGTAAGAAGAACATGATGATTATAAAAGCAATATATGGCTGTTTTATTTCAATTAAATCATTCTGAGCATGAAGTCACCCCTTCCCCAAGATAAAGGTACTCATTCCAGATTAAAGGCAAATGCTTAAGAAAACTGGTTGTTAGTGGTAAGATTTCTGTATTAAAGGGTGAGGAGGTCATGCTTGACTGCTGGTCAATATCTTTGTGGAATTTTGACTGTTCTCCTACTTGTCTGAGTGAAGTATCTCTAACATCTCTAGTTTGCACATCTCAAAAATATGCTGGTTAATTGTCTATGCTACATTGTCCACATCTGTCTATCTATCTATCTATCTATCTATCTATCTATCTATCTATCTATCTACATATCAGTCTTTCAATCTATCTATCTACATTTCATAGCACCCTGAACTCAGAAAAAGTAATCTTAATCTTGCAGATAAAATAATAAAGTGCAAAATTCATTTTTACATATTTAAAGTATTGCCACAGGGGAAACCCCCCACAAACTGCTGGTACTTATATGAACTTGAGATTGCTGTATCCTTAAGAAGGGGAAATACTCTGAGATACATAAATTTCAGACTTGAATTAGTTTCACAAACTATTGGGTCTCGAACATACAAGAGGAATCCATGTTGTAATCATTATTGTTCTTGTGGACTGGGTAAAAGCTAGTGAAAGTCTTAGAAGGACCATGTCACTTATATGAGTAACAAGTAGGATCTGTTCTAATTGACTTCACAAATTACTAAGGGAAAGTAGAGTAGAATTTCTATGTTTCAGTGTAGTTTAATGTATTGGTATAGTTATTTAGATTCCATATGAGAATAGCAAAAAATAATGCTAATGAACAGGTAATGCCAATCCCAGCCTGCTGAAAGACAGATTACCTGTTGATTATACCTTATATGATTACACTATTTGGTTTGCATTTTTCTAAAGTTTAGTATAAAGTTTAGATTTGTTAGGAACATGTTGCTTGTTGAGTGTTTGAGAGACTCAGATCTTGTTTTTTCAGTTTTAATTTCTATTTGTCTACCATAAAAGGTATAGTTTAGGTTAAAAGCATCCATTTTACTGTTTTTATTTATTTATTTATTTGCTTTTTTAGTTTGACAGGTTTGCGTTAGTTTTTTGTTCATTTTTTTCTGGCATTTGGTAAGAGCAAGCAGAGTGTATTGCTTTTAATTTTTAATCACAGTTGCTTATTTCAGGGTTATTTCATAAGATCATAAGATCATAGGAGGTTACTAGACTAATGGCCCTGGGGTCCTTACAAGCCTAGCCAAGAGTTTATCCCCAAAAAGGAACCTCAGTCACCACCTTTCACCCTTGTCAATGAGGGATAACTTTGTGGTTTCCCATCCACTCATCAAGGTTGCACTTGAAGAGGGTCAGCGAGGTACTCTTTTTGACATGTATGGGAAGTCTATTTCAAAGAGGGGGCAGCCTCTGGGAGACAAACCTCTCTTTCCATCCAGTTTTGTTGATGTCACATATTAGATTATGGCCTTTTTAGTAGCTAATGTGTGAGGATTTAGACTTATGGATATGGAGCATCTCTAGTAGAGCAGGGTCTGAGATTGCCTTATAGGCGAGACACAGAACACCTCTGAGCAATCTGTATGATACTAAGTAGAGTGATAGTGATTTCAGCCTGTCAACATAGGACAGGTGTTGGAGGCCATGGATTCTCTTTGTGAGGTATTTCTGTGGCCTTTCCAGTTGGTGCAGATGCTTGGCGAGGTTCATACCAAATGGGGCGTTATACTCAATTATTGGTCTAAAGAGGGAGGAGTATAGAGAGGTAATAACTTCCTTTTTTATGGATGCAATCCCTTTACTTAGGATATTTTGCTTTTCACTTTTGCTTCCTTAATTATTGGCATGACCATTTAAGAAGCAGCATTATTTATTATTTCTAGAAGTATACATTTATATTTGGTTTGTTTGCATTGCTTCACACTTTTTTCTCAATTTTATTTTTGCTTCAATTCAGAGAGGAATTAAAGGCAAGAGACATACTTTTTATTGTGTTTGGCATATATTAAAGTAGATTAACTATTGAATGTGCATCTGCTGCTTGAAAACCTGTACATATGGGTAGAATTACATACAGCATACCTAATTTTGAATGCTGAACTATGGGGTCTCCTTTTGACTTTTTGTCTATAATAGTTTTTATAATATTTTATGGATTAATTGCTTATCTTCTTCTTCTGTACCTACTGATATTTGTTGAAATAGTTTAGTGAAACCACTTGAGGTATATAGACCTATCATGTAACAAAATCATGCCCTAACTTATAGTAGCAGGACATTAATTGACTGAAAAAAAAGGGGAGAGAGTGTTTAGATGTAACAGTGGCCAGTTGTTGGTGTGGGTAAGGAATGTGTTCCAAATATGGACCACATTGCTTGTTGGTGGTTTGTTACCCAGACAACAATATGGTGCAATAATGGAAAATGATGGGTTAGCTGAGGGACATAGTCATACTCTAAAGAAGGTACAATAGTCCTAGGTTGAGGTAGGGAAGAGATAAGTGAAGACAAGGAGGGGTTCATAGGCATTTATTAATCTCTGATCAAGGAACTGGTGAAAGTGATATTAAAGAAGGAGGCACACTGTGGACATGTCAAAATAAATTTGGAATGTAGGCAGACCAGAGTTCTGGGAAGGTTCATAGGTTCATAGGTGAGTGCTGGGCTAATGGCCCTGGAGCCAATACAAGCCTAGCCCAAGAGTAGCCACTCATCCTGTTGCCAGATGTTAGTACCTTGTGCCCTTATCAAACAAGGCTGTTGAAGTGATCCCCAGGGTGAATTTCCTGTTACCCATCCACTCAAGATTTTTCTTGAAGAGTGCTAGTGATGTGCTCTGCTTGACATGAATGGGGAGTCAATTCCAGAGTAGGGGGATTCTCTGAGTTAGGAACCTGTCCCTCCAGCAGGTTCTGTTTATTGTGGAGATGAGGTTGAGGTATTGTGGAGATGAGGTTGAGGTCTTTGGAGTGAGTGATGTGGAGGGATTGAGCCTTTTTCAGATGAAGCATGTCAAGTAACACTGGGTCAGACGTGGCTTTGTATGCCAAGCAGAGATCACCTCTAAGTAGGTGATAAGAGACAAAGTAAAGCTGGAGTTTTTTGAGTCTGTTTGTATAGGGCATGTGTTTGAGTCTTAGGATCCTCTTTGTGAAAAATTTTTGTGGCCTCTCCAGTTGCTGTAGGTGTCTAGTGAGGTACATGCCAAATGGGGCATCATACTCTATAATGGGTCTAATGAGGGATGAGTAGAAAGGGATAATGACTTCTTTCTTCCTGGATGAGAAACCTTTTGTAATGAGTTGTGCCACGTAGGACTTTCTTACTACAGTGGAAACATGGTTGTCGAAGGAGAGGTTGTTATCTACCTGTGTCCCTAGGTCTCTTATCACACCTTTGGAGTTGAGTTGGCTGCTGTCGATGTTATAGTTCGTGGGCACCGTGTTTTTCCTGAAGGGGATGATGATGCACTTTTTAGCACTGAGCTTAACTCATTCACTCTGGAGCAGCACAGAAAAAGCTGCCTGCTTAATTCCACCATAAGAACAACAGTGCAGCCTGAGCTCATTTTCAGAAAATCCATTTGTAATACCATGCAGAAAACAAATGTTCATAACTCTTTAACTATAAGAGCTAGACTAAAAATGTAAACGTGAAAGTTGTTCAGCAGACACTAACCTTTCCAACAGTATAAATCTTGATAGTGCAAATCAAAGTCATTATTAAATATTTGGCAAGGAATGTTGATATTGTACATATTTTTTACCTTTTTGGAAAAGCAAAGCACAATATCTTGGTCAATGTACCATGTAGACCCATACAATTTGTATTTAATTTGTTGGTATGAATGTCAGCTTTAAAATGATACCTTAACCGTTACTGTGTGATGCTCCTTTATGGAGATATTCACAGAAATATGATTAATATAATATTTCTCATAACTGATAAATAAACAAAGCATAATATCTCATCACCTGTAACAGACAGAGCCTCCATATCAGTGTACAAGTTGTGTGTCTCAATGTCAGCTTCAAAATGTTGCATCATTTGTGTGATCACCATGCTCCCTTGCAAAGTTATGGACATAATAATGAGAATTATTGGAAATGCATAATTTTCATAATACTACAAGACTAAACACACTGTGATATCTGTACATGTGTACAGTGCACATATACAGTTCTTTTACCATGTTGTAAGGAGTAATACTGTCTTCAAAATGAGATATTACTTGACACACTGACATGCTCCCTTGCAAACTTATTTACCAAAATATGAAAAAAAAATCATAATTTCCATAACCTAAGTCCGAAACAAACTTTGATATCTGTACATGTGTACAACATACAGGGACAGTCCTATTATCATGTTGGAACTATCAATACTCTCTTCAAAATTAGGTATTACTTAGCAGATTCAGATACTTCCTTGCAAACTTACTTACCAAAATATGAAAAAAATCATAATTTCCATAACCTAAGTCTGAAACAAACTTTGATATCTGTACATGTGGACAACATGGAGGGACAGTTATTTTACCATGCTGGAACTTTCAATACTGTCTTCAAAATGAGGTATTACTTAGCACATTTAGATGCTCCCTTGCAATGTTATTTACCAAAATATGAAAAAAAAAATAATAATTTCCATAACCTAAGTCTGAAACAAACTTTGATATCTGTACATGTGTACAACATAGAATCACAGTTATTTTACCATGTTGGAACTATCAACACTGTCTTCAAAATGAGGTATTACTTAGCACATTCAGATGCTCAGTATGACAGTTATTTACCAAAATATGAAAAAAATCATAATTTCTATAACCTGAGTCCTAACAAAACTGATATCAGTACATGTCTACATCATTCAGAACCATTCAGAACCAGTTGTTTTACCATGTAGACGCATATGATTGTAAATATACACATTCTTGGTGTAGCCAACATACTGCTGAATGTGTACGTGTAAAGAGAAAAAGCAAGGTAAGGAGCGCCACTCCACTAATGAACCCAGGACAGGCATGGGACTTCAGTGGCAGGCAAGGCCATCTGATCTGTCTGATAGCAATGGCCATAAGGGATAAAGTTCTGTATTAGTAAGCCCTTCCTGTCATCTAAACTCTACACATGTCTGATAAAAGCAGACTAAAAAAAGAAGTATTGCAGGAAGGTCACTGACATATTAGATTGTACGTGGTAGCACTCTCCTGAAACAGTTGTTCTTTCTCAGCATCCTCACCAGCTCCTTACCAAAGTTATTTCCCATACTCAGAAAAATATATTCTACACAACACATTTCATAATAGAGTTTTACTTACTATACTGGTCCAACTTGGTCATGGGTGTTTTCCATTTTACTCACAAGTTGCATGTTACCAATCCTGCATAGCTCTCCTCATGCCATTGTGGAGGTCAGTCAAGAACAACACAATGCCCTCCTCAGTTAGTTGAATGCCATCCCTTCTGAACAGGTGAACATCTTCAGCGGTGATGCTGTCATGGCAGGTTGTAGATCTACCGACCATGTGCATCAAGCCATGCATGAACCCATTCTGTAAACATCTGGCCTTTGAGCTGCCCCTTGACTGTTTGCTGTTTTCCATATCTGTCGAGAAATTATATCAGACCACACAAAATGACAACATGGCCACCACGACTGCAGGTGTTCAAAGATTGCTGTGATTTGAAACCGTAGCCTTCCGAGTGGTTGACTGATGACATAGGTTCATAGGTTCATAGGTAGGCACTAGGCTATCTGTCCAAAGGCATTTATAAGCCTAGCCGGAATGTGTTGTCTTTCGCTGCCCCCTTAGATTAGTTCCCTGTGCCTCTGTCCAGCAGAGCCACTGAAGTGATCCCCAGGGTAAATTTCCTGTTTCCCATCCACTCGTCAGGGTTTCTCTTGAAGAGTATTAGTGAGGAGCTCTGCCTAATGTAGATTGGAATCTTGTTATTTTGCATGGGAAGTCTCTGGGACAGGAATCTATCCCTCCAGCACGTCCTATTTATTGTTGTGGTGAGGTTTAGATATCCTAGAGTGTGTGGCCCAAGGGGATATGGGTTTCTTTAGGTGGAGCATGTACATCAATTCTGGGTTGGACATGGCCTTGTATGTCAGGCAGAGATCAACTCTGAGTAGGCGGTAAGCAATCAAGTACAGCTGGAATTTTTTTCAGTCAAGCTGCATAGGGCATCTGTTTGAAGCCAGTGATCCTCTTGGTGAGGTATTTCCATGGTCTTTCCAGCTGTTGCAGGTGTCTTGTAAGGTACATCCCAAATGGGGCATTGTACTCTATGATGGGTCCGATGAGTGATGTGTAGAGGGGCACAATGACCTCTTTTGATCTGGATGCAAACCTTTTTGTGATTAGGTGAGCCACATAGAAGGATTTTCTAACCACCTTGGCAATATGATTATCAAAGGAGAGATTACTATCTACTTGGGTCCCCAGATACCTTATTTTGTCTTCTGTATTTAGGGGGCTATCACCTATGTGGTAATTTGTGGGTCCTTTGTTTTTTCCAAAGGGGATGACTATGCACTTTTTGGCATTTAGCTTGAGGCCATGGTTTTGACACCAGGTATATGTCTCAATGAGACCCTTTTGGTGGATGTCTGTGTCAGCTGGAGAGTCAATTATAGCCCCTAGTTTGAAGCCATCTGTGAACTTGGTCAGCCATAGTCCTCCTGTGCTTGCCTGTACCTCTGAGAAGTATATGCCAAACAGGAGGGGTCCTAGGACTGAGCCCTGGGGAATGCCACTTGTAACCATTTTTTTTTGTCAGACCTAGCTCCCGCAACTCTTACCATGTGGGTTCTTTCTGTGTGCCAGTTGGCAACCCATCTTGTGATGTAGGGGCTTATATTCAGGCTGGTGAGCTTGTCTATAATACCAGAATGGGGAATGGTGTTGAAGGCCTTTGCGAGGTCTAGTTAGGCTGTGTGGACCACCTTTCCCTTGTCTATAGCCTTGGTAACTGTCTCAAAGAAGTCTATCAAGTTTAGGAGGCATGATCTGCCCTTAACAAAGCCAAACTGGGTAGTGTCCAGTGTTTGGAGGTTCCCAATATCTCTGTTAATGAGATCCATGATGATGCGCTCCATTACCTTGCAGACCAAGCTAGTCAGGCTTATAGGGTGATAGTTCCCAGGGTCTGCTGTGGCTCCACCTTTGTGGAGCAGAATAACCATTGCTGTGCACCATTCTATGGGCACATAGTCTGTGGAGAGGCTGAGTTTGAACAATGTGTTTAGGTGAGGGGCTAGTTCATCTTTGAGCTCATGTAGGACATAGCCTGGGACACCGTCTGGTCCCATTGATGCTGTGTTTTTTGGCTTTGGAGAGGGCTGTTTTAACCTGAGTGTCTGTGATTTCAGGGGTACTACATTCTTCTGGTATGGTTATGGGCCCTTTTGGGGGTGAGAGGGGGGGTGAAGTTTACACTGAACCTGTCTGCCAGGATGTTGACGATATTGGTCGGTTCAGTGTATTTTGTGCCATTCTGCACTAACTCCGAGCAGATCTGGGAATTGCCACTTAGATTCTTGACATAGCTAAAGAATGCCTTGTGGTTATCTTTGGAGTCCTTGGCAATTTTTCTTTTGAAGCTAGCCTTGGATGATTTTATGAGGGATCGTAGTTTCTTGCTGATACTGATCAGGGATGTCTTCCCCTCTTGAGATTTTACTCTTTTCTGTTCTAGTTTCTTCCTTCTATTGTATAGCTTGTTTTTGGGGTCCACCAGACTGGTTTTCTTTTCTTGTAGGGGTGAGTCTTGGTTTTGCTTGGGATAGCACGATCCATGCATTCTTGTAGGTGCCCATAGAGTGCATTAGTAAAGGATTTTGCAGCTTGGGCAGTGTTACCCTTTAGAATGGGGGATTTGAAACTCTCCACCTTGTTCTTAATTAACGTGAAGTTTGCTTTTGAAAAGTTTTTCATGGTGGTTTCTTTGACTGGGGGTGGGGGCAGAATGTGGATATCCAGAGTGATTAGTTTATGGTAAGATTTAACCAGCAAGAGGTTGACCTCTGGTGTGGAACACCGGTCACACATATTGGTGATGACCAGGTCCAATATGTTGTCACCTCTGGTTGAGGTGTTGACCAGTTGATCCAGGGCATTTGAGTTTATAAATTCTAGGAAATGTTGGGCAAGGGAGTTAGTACTTGAGTAGTTCTCCCATATAATGTTTGGGTAATTGAAATCACCCAATATCAGGGTGTTTGGTAGGACCTTTATGTTTCCCAGTGTTTCCAGAAACACGGAATGGGGGTCCTGGGATATGGTGTCTGATCTGTAACAAGCTACAATTTGAATTGCAGTTTTTCCCATTGTTAGTTCCACGTGGATGATTTCTGAAGCATCGTGCTGTGCCACTAACTTGGAGGGGTGGGTATCCTTGATGAATATGGATACACCCCTGCCTTTTGTATTTCGTTCCAGGTTTTGTGGCAGAAGTGTATGGTATGAGTTGTAGCTTGGTAGTGCTGGGGTGCTCTCTGGAGCCTTAAGCCAGGTTTCTGTTACTGCACATACATCGATTTTCTCCATACTGAGGAGTGCCTCGAGTGCATGCATTTTAAGGTTTAGACTTCTGGCACTGAGTAGCATCATTCCCTCCAATGTGCAGCACAAGCATGTTGGGCTCATGGTTGAAGGAACACTTCTCTTCCAACAACTGCAGTACTCCGCTCCAATGTATACCTCTTCTTGCAATCCAGTATACCTTCACACTGGATGTGGGGAAGCTCAAGTTGTACTGAGTCAGTTTTGGAGGCATGGCTGGCAGACCAGTGAATGTAGGAATGGCCACATACCCACAATCTCACTTGTTCTCCTGGTCGTGAAGCCATGTCAGTGTCAGAAGGTGGACAAACCTGCACAGGAAAGAAAATGCAAACAGATTACTACTGATGTTTGACAGATGTATTGGAAGACTACATATATACATATATCATATGCATTACCTGGTTAGCCCATCCACATCTTCCATCCTATCCACAGGGGCAGTATTCTTTGCATTAGGTACATAAGCGGTGATAACACTGCAGAGGTACATACATACTACACACACAACACACACACACACTCAGGTTTTGCATGTTAGTGTGGAGTGTGCAGAGGCATTCATTATCATTCAATAGAAATATTTTATCATTGTAATTCATTCAAAATAGTATAACACTTGGATGTTACTGAGCCCTTCCTCCTACCACCTAATTTCCACCCATGACTGACAAAGCATGGAAACATGCCCAACTACTGAGTATAAGCAGAAGTACAGTAATACAAGCAGAAATGTCAAACATATTTGGTTCATCCATGTAAGAATTAGTCACAAAAGTAATAATTCCAGTTATCACATCTGACCATCACTCTGGTTACAGTAAAACCTATCAGTTTTCTTCAGTGCAGTATATGCATATCGTTAACAGATAATAAATTATTCTTGAAAGCTGAATACATAAACAAAAAATTATAATAACCATCACTGAAACCTAAGCTATAGATAACCTATACTTGTTGCACCGTATCTGTATTACAATCTTCAGCAGTCTGACCATGCAGGCACAAGCACTTCCCTAGTACACAAATGAATTATTTCCCCTACCAACATCTTCATTACTACATGTTATACACATGTCCCTAAATGAAACATTCACCCAAATGACCCCTTCAGTGAAATGTTGAGATATGCACAATCACCAAAATTATATATATATATATATATATATATATATATATATATATATATATATATATCTATACGTGACCAATGTTTATATGTGCAAGTACATTATGTTCATACATATATATATATTCATATACACATATATGCACAAATATATATATATATATATATATATATATATATATATGTATATATATATATATATATATATATATAGATATATCAATCATCATCTTCTTTCCCATTAGGGGTTGCCACAGCAGATCATCTGTTTCCATTTCTTCCTCTCCTCTGCATCGTGCTCTGTCACACCAACCACCTGCATGTCCTCTCTCACCACATCATAAACCTTATCTTAGGCCTTCCTCTTTTCCTGTTACCTGGTAGCTTCATCCTTAGCATCTTTTTCCCAATATAATCAGCATCCATCCTCAGCACATGTCCATACCAGCATAATATTGCCTCTCTGGCTTTGTCTCCAAACCTTCCAACCTGGGCTGACCCTCTAATAACTTATTTCTAATCCTGTCCACCCTCGTCACACTCAGTGCAAATCTTAACATATTTAACTCTGCCATATCCAGCTCAAACTCCTGCCTTTTTGTTAAAGCTACTGTCTCCAACCCATATAACATAGCTGGTCTCACTACCCTCTTGTAGACCTTCCCTTTCACTCTTACTGGTACTCGTCTGTCACAAATCACTCCTGACACACTTCTCCACTCACTCCATCCTGCCTGTACTCTCTTCTTCACCTCTCTTCCACACTCACCATTACTCTGACCTATTGATCCCAAGTATTTAAACTCATCCACCTTCACCACCTCTACTCCTTGCATCCTCACCATTCCTCTATCCTCCCTCTCATTCACACACACACACACACACATATGTATGTATGTATATATATACACATATATATATATATATATATATATATACATATATATATATATATATATATATATATATATATATATATATATATATATATATTTATATATATATATTCAGCAAGAAAAAAATCAGGGTTTTAGGAGGGTAGGCAGTTGATGAAGAATGAGGGAGGTTGCTTGCAATGACTCCAAGCAGAGAAAAAAACAAAACCTGGCTTGTGCATTCATCAAAGTAATAACGACTTCTACTTATGTGAATAACAGTGACAGCAGCTGTGACTTTTCCCAGAAAAGTGATAATGACTCACTGCTATATTGTAACTGCACGTATTGCTAATGTGATAATGACCTTCCTTTCATTACTGCAAAGGTATGCATGCTGACACACAGGTGATGACTGCTGCACATAACCTGTTGAGTAGGCATTCATTATATTATCTGGTGCAGGTGTTAATATAAAACAGACTCAGTATCAGTAAGGAGAAGACCTGAGTCATTGTCAAACAGTATGACACTTAGATATTACCGGGCCCTTCCTCTCACTTAAATTCCACACATGACTGACAAAGCCAGGAGAAGTGCACCAAAAATGTGGTAGGTCCATGCTGTCAGTAGTCACCTAGTAATAACCTTTATCTCACTCAGGCAGTATAATCACAAATAGAGTAATACAAGCAGAAGTGATTTCTTGTCTTCTGTGCTGTACTATAAGTAATGTAACCCAATGTAATTTGCAGACTGACTTTCTATACGACCCCAGTAACCCATCCAGTTGTTTGCATTCTGTATGTAGAGGCACCAAAATGACACAAATTGGCCCAGCAGTCACTTCAGCAGTGAGTCCATGTATGCACAACAAGCACTTTCCTGATACACAATGAATTATTTCCCCAAGCAACATCCTTGTAATTATGACCAGGTATACATGCACCCAAAATGAAATGTTTCCACAAACAAGCCTTCAGTAACATTTCCTAATATGTGCAGCTACCAGCATGAACACTTCACCCAAGAAATCCCTCCAGTAGAATGTTGAGGTATGCACAATGTCTAAAATTAAATGCTTACCCAAACGAAATGTCTGTAAGATTTGCTAGTATTAAACCACCAAAATGAAGCATTCACCCATGTGAACCCTCCAATATAATGTATGCATAGGCACCATAATGAAAGATTTCCCTGAAACAATCATTCAGTAACATTTCTGGGTATGTACAAGCACCAAAATGAAAAATTCAGAAACAAACACTTACTGTGCAGGTGGGAAATTGCATCACATTATCTGTTGAGTAGACATGCATTATATTCCTGGTACAGGTGTAATATAAGACAGAGTCATTACCATCTGTTAGGACAAAGACCAGAGTAAGGAGTACAGCAGTTATATCTTACTGAGAATTGGATATACCATGGAACATAGTGAAGACAGTGAAACAGTGGAGAAGCTATGGGACAACAGTGATGTTGCAATGAACTGGACACCCCTCCAAAATTAATGAAAAGACAAGAAGAACGCTGGTCATGGAGGCTGCCAAGAGACCTTCAACAACATTGAAGGAGCTGCTGGAATTTCTGGGAAGTACTGGTTGTGTACTACATGTGACACCAATCTGCCGTATTCTCCATATGTCTGGACTCTGGGGTAGGGTTGCAAGACAGAAGACTTTTCTTACACAGAAAAACATCCTGGACCTAAATCCAGTATGTGTGTGTGTGTGTGTGTGTGTGTGTGTGTGTGTGTGTGTGTGTGTGTGTGTGTGCGCGTGTGTGTGCGTCTGTGTGTGTGTGTGTGTGTGTGCGTGTGTGTGTGTGTGTGTGTGTGTGTGCGTGTGTGTGTGTGTGTGTGTGTGTGTGTGTGTGTGTGTGTCTGTGTCTGTGTGTCCAGCTTGGTGCATAGTACTGGCAGGAAACAAATTGCTGAGTTTGATGACCAAGGAAAAACAAAGTAAGGCCCATTGTCATAAAAATGAGTTCTTTCGGAACACACAGCTATCCTGAACTAAATAATTTTCTGAATCGTGGAACACAGCTGTACATTCATATATGGACTTGAAATCCCTTGCTTTGACAGAATTTCAGTATAACCAATATTCCTATTAATTACTAGGCATGCTTTCCAGGAAAGTCTAGCCTAGATTCCAAGTTTTTTATACATATATATATATATATATATATATATATATATATATATATATATAACTTTTGCTTTTTTAATCATGGATTTAACTTCTTGAGCTGTATTTTGATGCTAAAATGGGAGAAATATCAGAAATATCAATTCACCTTCATAATTTCATTGGATGTGGAAGGAAAAAAGAGCACACACATAAAATCTATAGTGATACATGAAGGACATGCAGACAATATACAAAATAAACTACAGCCAACAAACAAATCAAAAAAGTGCTATGATGTGGCAGGGCCACATCACACACCACTATACCAGTGACCAATAAATATCCCAGCCATATTACCAAATATGGTCACCTCTTACTTGCAAAACTGATGTTTGATTGTGATGGAATTAGAAAGAGGGAGAAATTATAGCCACATGCATGTATTTTAATAGATACAACTGTCAAACAGCCTGAGCAAGGCTATTTTTTTTCAGATGGATGCCATTCAAAAAACTCTCCATTTTGACTGTACTAGCACGCTGACCATTACAAGCTGCATCACCACAGACCCATTCAGACTCTACAGGACTGCAGTTACGTTATCTGGTGCCCAGAACAGCTCATCAAACTGCTGCTGCCTCAACTCAAAGTTCAGCTAAAAAAAAATCCCAGCCATTTGCACTTGCACTTCTGTATCTGTAGTAACCTTGCCACAGTTAGTATAACACAATGAGCTTTGTAGGAAACTACAAATGCAGTATTAGTTTTTATTCATAAACCAGTTCTGGTATTGAACTCATGTACCATCAACACCTGTTGGTCATGCCCTCTTAACAGTTTGACCCCAGGGCAGTCACCCCTTTGTTCCGAGTTAGTTATAGCTTTGAAACTGTTTATATCCAGTTTCCACCGCATTTCACCTTAACCATCAGACATTCTTCAATATTTAAATTATAAACATCATGATATCTAGATTTCAGTGAGCCACATGTTTAGATTTCAGACATCCCAGCTCCACTTCCTTTTACCTGTCGATTATTAGTACTATATTTTTCATTTACTGTAACAACCCATTTCTCCTTTCACTACCTTACCTTCTAACCAAATAACTGACATCATTGCCTAAGACTCCTATACTCTTCTAATGTTTAGACTCATTTTTCTATTTAGTTACCAAATTCTTGAAATTAGAGTTCAGAGCTCCAATGAGGCATGCCACTCTATTTGTAAGCAATCTTTAACACTAAAAAGTGTAATGTTATGCATACTGATTTTTTTCTAGCTTACCCATGTTAAATGGTATTACATCTTAACCTTTACAAAATGTGGAAAATAAAGTCACTGTAGTATACTAGTAAAATGTCTTTAAAAATTAATTTTTCCAGGTTAATACATTTTATATCAATTTCACCTCATGTGGGGGTTTCTTGAACATTAATTGCTAAAATGTCATATTCCTTAAATTTTTCTGAGAAAATAACCCATGAAATTAACATATAATCTGTCATCCAGCATTAATCAATATAATAAAATCATACCAGGTGGCTATCCAAATACAATCATCATGTAGGTAATGGTATTTGCTGTGATTGTATACAGAGAAAGTGTGATGACTCAGTGGTTAAGCTATCTGTTTAATGTCTCAGGTTTAGTTCCAATTTCTGGTTATTCTTTGGGAAATGTGCATGTTTTCCTATTGTCTTTCTTTCGTGCATTTCTTTTCATTCTCCAACTTTCTCTAATCATGTTTTACTGTTCTACATGAGCTGCAAATGCAGAAAGCAGATCGTATGGCTGTTGGCACAATCAATAAGTATATTATTTGTAATTCATTTACTTTTAATGACTGAGTTCCAGTAGTTGTCAGCTGTTTTCATATGAGGTTTAAGGTTGTAATGATAAAGAGCATAACTTTCAGCTTTTTAACTCAGGATTTATTTGTAAAGCTAAAAAAAAAGTAACGAGGAACAAAAAAGTTCAAAATCGGGGATACGTTTTAAATGTTGCCGGTGCTCGCTTAAACCGGTTTTGAATTAACATACACCTTCCCGAAGAACAAGAAGTCTGAAATTCTACTGTCTGACTGTCCCATCCATAGTCACACACTAGAATTAATAAACTCATGCTATTGAACTATGGTAATCATGACAAACCAAATATTATGAAAAAAAAGAGAAATAAAATTTATATTCACAAGACTGCAGTACTCAATGTGCACTACGCTGGTGTTTTAATTTGAGACCAAACAGGAAAATTAAAGTTCATAAGGCTTTTGTTTAGCTCTTGTTCAAGTTTTCTGATAGGCAATTAAAAAAAGTATAGAAATGACATCCTGACAAAGCAGGCTGCTACATAACTCTTGGAAGTGCACTTCACACAAACATTAGTAACGACATTCCATATTTAACAACAAAGAAGTTGCTCCTTATTTGCTGTCTGATGCAGTCTGAACTTCAACAAAATCATGATTAAGGCATTTTTAAAATTGGGCTAAAGCATTGTCATCTGGCATCAAAATTAAGATGGCATCTGATCAAAATCCTGTAAGACAATGAAATTCAGTAAAAAGTAAACACCTAGAAGAAATACGGATGGATTATCTGCCATCCAGACTTCCGGACTAAGCATACTTTACAAAGGGACATAACAAGAAAAGACAGCATCAGATTTCATAATGATATACAGACCATTCTCATCCCAATGTTCACAGTACAGACACTGCATGAAAACATTTGTAACTGCCGTTTTCCTGGACCAAATCAGAGCAGTTTGGCTTAGTGGTAAAGGCACCTTTCCTACAAACCACCTTCAACAAAACAAGACTTCATCAGTGAAAGCTTTAACAGCCTACAATGCATAATACATACCTATACATGCTGAGTGGGATCTCCGTTGCAGTTTTCCAATGGTACGGGAACGGCATGATAAATAGAGGAATACAGTAGATAATTCCACAAAATGCAGAAAAAGAAAGGGAATATCTACTGTAGTACCCTCTATTTATTTGGACAGAACAGAGTGGGGGGAGTGTTAAGCAAGAGGTGACTCTCATTGGCTGCCACAGCTACTTAATGAAAATTGGCTTGCTGTTGAGACGCAGATACAGGCTGCATTGCAAGCCAGTTTTCCAAATAAAGTCAAATTTAAAGGCCACAAAACTCCATGCTGAAACTTAAGTTGACAAGGTAGCTGACAAAGTTCAGTTATTTTTTCAACTTAATTTTCAACAGTGGAGCCGTAAAATGCCTGAAAACTTACATACGCTGGGAGAAGGCACTCGGATGTAACAGCATGTAATTACAACCATCTCACAGCTTGCTCGGTGTTAAGCACAGAGGCGCCATGAGATGGTAGTCAGGGTTAATGAGTTAAGACCATGGTTCTGGCACCAGTCGTTATTGTCTGTGAGGCCTTTTTGTAGGATGTCTACATCAGCTTGAGAATCAATAATAGCTCCCAGTTTGCAGTCATCTGTGAATTTGGTTAACCAGAGTCCCTTAGTGTTGGCCAGGACTTCAGAGAAGTAGATACCAAACAGGAGAGGACCCAGAACAGATCCATGTGGGACTCCACTTGTAACTGTCTGGTAGTTGGATTTGGAGTTCGCTACTTTCACTGTGTGGGTTCTGTCCATGAGCCAGTTGGCAACCCATCTTATGATGTAAGGGTTGATACCGAGGTTAGTGAGTATATCAATGATCCCAGAGTGGGGGGTGGTATTGAAGACCTTGGCTAGATTGAGGTAGGCTGTGTCGACTAACTTGCCTTCATCGACCGCCCTGGTGACAGATTTTCAGAAGTCTATCAGGTTGAGCAGACATGATCTGCCTTTCATAAACCCAAACTGTGAGGGGGTCTAGGGTTTGAAGGTCCCCTGTATCCTTATTTATAAGGTCCATAATGATGCACTCCATGGCCTTACAGATCAAGCTTGTCAGGCTGATGAGGTGGTAGTTCCCAGGGTCAGTAATCGCTCATCCTTTGTGTACTGGGATGACTGTGGTGATGCACCACTTGGTAGGAACAAAGCCAGAAGTGAGGCAGTGGTTGAACATAGCACTAAGGTGTGGTGCCAGTTCCCTTTGTAATTCATGCAGAACACAGCCAGGTATATTATCAGGTCCCATGGAAGTCATATTTTTGGCTTTGGACAGTGCGCCTTTTACCTGTGCAGCCATGATATTAGGTATTTGGCATTCCTCAGTTATTGTGATGGGTCCTGTAGGAGTGAAGGGGGGATAAGGTTTGCACTAAACCTGTCGGCCAAGATATTGGCAATATCTGTTGGTTCAATATAAGTGGTGCCATTGTGCAGTAGCTCAGAGCACATTTGCGTATTGTTGTGCAGATTTTTGACATAGCTACAGAGTGCCTTGTGGTTATCTCTAGTAACAAGTTTGTTTTTGTACCTAGCTTTGGAGGATTTGATGATGGATCTCAGTGTTTTGCTGAGACTTACAAGGGAATTTTTGCAGACTTGGGACTTTACCTTTTTCTGCAACAGTTTTTTCCTTCTGTTGTAGAATTTGTTAATGTCAGGGAACCACCATACCTGCTTCCTTTTTTTGAAGGTCAGGATCTCGGTTCTGTTTGGTATGGCCTGATCCATGCACTTGTGTAAATGCTTGTACAGTGCCTTGGTGTATGATTCAGCAGCCAAGCATCTATTCTCCATTTGCATGGGTGACGTGAAGTTTGACACTTCTGTCTTTAGAAGCTCAAAATTGGCTTTGGATAAAATTTTCTCTGTGGTTTCCTTCATTGGGGGGGGGGGGGGTGAGGGTGGGATTTGGATATCGACTGTGATTAACTTGTGGTCAGATCCTACCAGGGAGGAGTTTATTACTGGTGTAGAGCAGTGGTCCCTCTTGTTTGTAATGACCAAGTCGAGTATATTTCTACCTCTGGTAGGGGTGAGAATGAGTTGGTCCAGGGCACTGGAATTAATGAATTCCAGAAATCATTGGGAAAATGAGTTGGATCAGGAGTAATTTTCCCAGCTAATGGAGGGATAGTAAAAGTCTCCCATTATAAGGGTATTAGGTTGAACGTTAATGCTTTTCAGGGTGTTCAGGAATGTGGAGTGGGAGTCTTGGGACATTGTGGGGGATCTATAGCAGGTTACAACCTGGATTGCAGTTTTATCCAGTGTTAGTTGTACCTGAAGTATCTCTGATGCGTTATGTTGGGTGAGTAGTCTAGAGGTGTGCGTATCCTTTATGAAGATGGATACACCACCACCTTTGGGACCTTGATCCCCACATCTTTTAGGGCTTTGGTCCAGGTTTAGGGGCCTAAAGGTGTGGTATGCATTGTAGCCTAGTAGTGCTGGGGTGCTCTCTGGAGCCTTGAACAAGGTCACTGTTACTACACAGAGATCGATGTTCTCTAGTTTAAGGAGTGACCCGAGAGAGTGCATTTTGAGATTTAGACTTCTAGCATTGAGTAGTATCACACTCAGTTTGCGTTTGCTTGCAGTTGTTATGGTGGTAAATTTATCTTCAGGCTATTGCCTGAAAAAGGCACTATAAGGTTGGCAAGAGTCTTGGCCAGTATCCAGAATCACAGCGGTGACAGATGCGGGCCATGTCTGGCAAAGCATTGAGGTCTGTCTATCATGTCATGCCAGGCAGACAGATACTGGATCCCTTTTGAATAACACCAGAAACGTAGCCAATTTTTAAAGTCAACTATTTTCTGCTTATACTGTGGTATCATTCTCGGTGATGGTAGGATGCTACTCAGTGCTAGGGTCATACCTGCCTGGGCTACAATATCCGAGAGCTTCTCCATGTCTCTTTTCATGTAGCCCAGGGAGGTACATCTTAGGTCATTCACACCAACATGGACAATGACAGAGTCATATTTTTACGTGTTGTGGAGAGACCCAAGTGTGTGTGTTATGTTGCGAATCCTGGCACCTGTCAGGCAGCAGACCATAACTTTCTCCTTATTCAACTTAGTGAGCGGGACATCAGTGTGCCTTACTATTGAGTCACCTATGACTAATGTATTGGGTACACTGTTTTGCCATAGGGGTTTAGGCTGAGTGGCACACTGTTTATGTGGGCTATGTGTCTCGGGGGTTGTGTTTGGATGAGATGTTTGCTTACATTTCTGCCTCAGACGTCTTTGTTTTTTGGGCAGATTTTTAATGGCAGCCTCTGTGAAAGTGGGTGTGTGTGTTGTGTTACTATGTGTGAAGTGCAGTAGTGTGTGATCCGGGGAGCTATGTGTTCTATGTTTCATGATGTGTGTGTTAACCTTCTCCTCTTGACAGGCTAGCCCAGTCTTGGTTGGAGAGAGTGTGTCCTTTAGTTTGGCTATGTAAGTGCGTCTCTCACAAATGGATGTGTTTGGAGGTAGGATGAGAGGGTTGTCTGTGTACATAAGGCAATTGCTACATTGCCCCAGGATGCCCGGGATCACCAGGTTAATAGGAGAAAGCATAGGGAACTGACCTTTAGACATGCCTGGATAGGTGCTTAGTTATTTAAGTTCTGGAGCTGTTTAGCTTTATTTTAAGTACTGAAGCTATTTGATATTACATTTAGTACAATAACAGTTTGTGTGCTTACAATAACTGCTGCAAGAGGTTCTAAGCAAGTGCTGGATTTAGAGGTCTAGTTTGAGTGCTCAGAGATGAAAGCAAGCAAAATATAAGGGGAAATTTGATAGTTTACCCTAACTTAGTGGCACTGAGCAATGTACAAACCTGCACAAACACAGGTTTTTAAGTCAGAAAGTTGAAAGGGATAGAAGCAGCCCAAAACGGTGAATAAAATACAGTTCCAGAGTTGGAAACCACTCCTCTAGCGATAGATATTCTGCTTAGAGCTTACCACTCCCACTGATAAGCAGAAAGACTTCCTTCTATCTCACCAAGGTTTGGATAACTCATTACATACAATACAGTCCTGAAATCAGAAAATCTGAGCTCCAGACTATTCTAGTTTGAGAAAAAGGTGGGAAATGGGCAAGGAAAGAAAGCTGAAAAGAGATGCTTGATTTCTGGAAGATAAAGGAGAATCGATGAATTAATATGCTACAGAAAAGGCCAAGGAGCGGGCCTAAAGGTGTCAGTAAGTCCTAAAATGAGAAAACCTGAGACCATCAAATCTTTTCTTACAGGAAGGGAAAACAAGTAGATGAAGGGGCTATAGAACCAAAAAACACAATTGGAAGCCAGAAAGCACAGGCTTAAGAAAGAAAATGATAAGGCTGCTGTAGCCCGTAAGTTGATATTTTTTGATGAAAACTGGGCAACCCCAAGAAAAATAAAACTTAGAAGAACATACAAATTCCACAAAAAGAGTGACCAGATTTAAGGACTGAACTCTATGACCCTGGAGCTGTAAGGCAACAGTCTTAACTAATGAGAAACAATAATGGCCCAAAAAGTGGAACTATGGTAAAATGAGTTAGTAGGAAAGGAGGGGGTCTAATTGAATTACCATATACTATTGCACTTTGCAAAGTTTATTGTGGAACATCTTACCACTGAATAGTAGACAACTGTGATACATTAAAGGAAGTTAAACATTACAGTAAATGTTTGTTCAATTCATCTCTGAAATATGCAGACTATACCCCTACATGGCCTAAGGCTGCACTGACCTGGAGGGAATGGATTACATGTATTTCTCTTTCTTCTAATTTCGTATGATCTGAGATGTAGTATATATATATATATATATATATATATATATATATATATATATATGTATATATATATATATATATATATATATATAGAGAGAGAGAGAGAGATGGGGAGTGTGCATACCTCTCAAATTCTTATTGCAAGAAACCTAGCAAAAGTGTAAAATAATGGAGGGACCGAGGCCCAAAAATAGAGACAGATTTTAAATATCGCTTGTATAAACTTAGAAAGTTGCTATAACAGTAGGATTTGTTTTAGCATGCATTTTCTGCAAGATATAAAGTTTGAAATTCAAACATATGTCATTATTTAGTGACTTCAGTCCTCAGTGAAGCCTTGAAAACTATTTAAGTGGAATTGACCAAAAATATGAGACAGAAATCTTGACATTCTGTGAAATTTTGGACAGGTGAGAACTATGGGAGTTCATAGGTTCATAGGTTCATACTAGGCTATCTACCCTAGGGCATTTATAAGCCTAGCCAGAATGTGTTTGGCTTTCGCCACCCATTTTAAATTTATTTTGCTATGCCCTTTTTCGAGGTTAGTATACTGTGCATCTGTCTAACAGTGACACTGAAGTGATACCGGGGTAAACCTACGATCTCCCATCCACTCATCAAGATTCCTCTTGAAGAGAGTCAATGAGGGACTCTGTCTAATCTGGACTGGGATTTTATTCCAGAGTGAAGGGAGCCTCTGGGTTATGAATCTGTCCCTCCAGCATGTCCTGTTTATTTCAGTGCTGAGGTTCAAGTCTCTCGAGCGTGTAGCTCGATGGGATTTGGATTTTCTGAGGTGCAGCATGTCCATTAATTCCGGGTTGGACATGGCTTTATACATCAGGCACAGATCGCCTCTGAACAGGCGGTATGCCACTGAGTAGAGCTGGAGTTTCTTTAACCGGGCAGCATATGGCATCTGTTTGAGCCCTTTGATCCTCTTGGTGAGGTACTTTTGGGGTCTTTCCAGTTGCTGCAGGTGTCTGGTAAGGTACATCCCAAAAGGGGCATTGTACTCACTTATGGGCCTGATGAGGGATGAGTAAAGAGGCACGATGACCTCCCCTGATCTAGATGTGAATCCCTCCATGATTAGGTGGGCTATATAAAATGTTTTTCTAACCACTTTGGCCACGTGGTTGTCAAATGAGAGATTACTATCAACTTGGGTCCTCAGGTCCCTAATTACTTCTTCTGTACTTAATGGATTACCACCTATGTGGTAATTTGTGGGCACTTTGTTTTTGCCAAAGGGGATGACTATACACTTTTTGGCATTTAGCTTGAGGCCATGGCTCTAGCACCAGTTGTCTGTTTCTATGAGGCCCTTTTGGAGGATGCTTGTGTTGGCTGGCGAGTCGATTATGGCACCCAGTTTGCAGTCATCTGCAAACTTGGTCAGCCACAGTCCTTCCGTGTTGGCCTGTACCTCCGAGAAATATATACCGAACAAGAGAGGTCCCAGGACTGAGCCTTGTGGGACACCACTTGTAACTGGTTTGGAGTCTGACATGGCTCCAGCAATTCTAACCACATGGATTCTGTCCTTGAGCCAGTTTGCAATCCATCTAGTGACATAGGGGTTTATATTTAAGCTGGTGAGCTTATCTATAATGCCCGAGTGGGGTATTGTATTGAAGGTTTTTGCAAGGTCCAGGTAGGCTGTGTGGACCACCTTCTCCTCGTCAATGGCCTTGGTGACTGTTTCAAAGAAATCAACCAGGTTTAAGAGGCAGGATCTGCCCTTAACAAAGCCGAACTGGGTAGGATCCAGTGTCTGTAGGTCCCCAATATCTTTATTTATGAGGTCCATGATGATCCTTTCCATAGCTTTGCAGACCAAGCTAGTCAGGCTTATGGGGCGATAGTTTCCAGGATCCGTTGAGGCACCACCTTTATGGAGAGGGACCACTGTTGCTGTATGCCACTCTTTGGGCACATATCCTGTAGTAAGGCTGAGATTGAACAGTAGTTTTATGTTTGGGTTTAGCTCTTCTTGGAGTTCATGTAGGACGCAGCCTGGGACACCGCCTGGTCCCATTGATGCTGTGTTTTTTGCTTTGGAGAGGGCGGCTCCTACCTGAGCATCTGAGATGTCAGGGGGGCAGCACTCTGCTAGGATAGATATTTGCCCTTTTGGTGGGGGGGGGGGAGTTTCCGCTGAACCTGTCAGCTAGGATGTTGGCAATGTCTGTGGGTTCAGTGTATTTTTTGTCATTTTGGACTAACTCTGAGCATATCTGGGAATTACCACCCAGGTTCCTAACATAACTAAAGAAAGCCTTGTGATTATCCTTAGTGTCCTGTGCAATTTTTCTCTCGAAGCTGGCCTTAGACAATTTTATGAGTGCCCGTAGTTTTTTGCTAATACTGATCAGTGATGCCTTCCCTTTTTGGGATTTTGCTCTATCATTTAGTAGCTTCCTCCTTCTATTGTATAGTTTGTTTATGGCTGGAGTCCACCAGACAGGATGTCTGCCTTTGGAGGATTGGGTCTTGGTTTTATTTGGGATCGCATGATCCATGCATTCCTGAAGGTGTTCATAGAATGCGTTTATAAAGGATTCTGCAGTCTGGGCCGTATTTTCCACAGGCCTGGGGGCTTTAAAGGATTCCACCTCGGTTTTGAGGAGTGTGATATTTGCTTTAGAGAAGTTTTTCACTGTGGTTTTCTGGGCAGGGGGTGGGGTCGGGATGTGAATATCCAGTGAGATTAGTTTATGGTCTGATCTTACCAGTGAGGGATACACTTCTGGTCTGGAGCATAGAGTCCCCATGTTGGTGATGATCAGGTCCAGTATGTTTTCCCCTCTTGTGGGAGTGGTAACAAGTTGTTCCATAGCATTTGAGTTTATAAATTCTAGGAACCTTTGGGCTAGGGTGTTGGAGCTAGAGTAATGCTCCCAGTCTATTTTTGGGTAGTTGAAGTCACCCAATATAATGGTGTTTGGAGAGACCTTCATATTTTCCAGTGTTTTCAGGAAGGCCGAGTGGGGTTCCTGGGTTTGGGAGGGTGGTCTGTAGCAGGCTATAAACTGGAAGGCAGTTTTACCCGCTGTTAGTCACGCATGGATAGTGTCTGATGCTTCATGCTTTGCCACCAACCTGGAGGTGTGGGTATCTTTGATGAATATCGATACTCCCCCTCCTTTTGTGGTTCGGTCCAAGTTTTGGGGCCGAAAAGCATGGTATGAGGTATAACTTGGTAGTGCTGGGGTGCTCTCAGGAGCCCTGAACCAGGTTTCTGTTACTGCACAGATATCGATGTTCTCCATGCTAAGGAGAGTTTTGAGTGCATGCATCTTCAAGTTTAGACTTATGGTGTTGAGTAGCATTACTCTTAGTTTCTTACCCTTGTGATACCTATAGAGGTGGGTTTGTCTTTTGAGCCTTGCCTAAAAAAGGCACTATGGGGGTAGCAAGAGCCTTTGCCAATATCCGAAAGCCGAGGGGTGACAGGTGCAAGCCGTCCCTAGCGAAGCATCGTGGCTTGTCAAGCATATCATCCCAAGCTGACAGGCATTGGATCCCCTTTGAATGACACCAGTACTTAAGCCAATTGTTGAAATTGATCATCTTGTCTTCATATTGTGGCATCATTCTTGGTGAGGGTAAGATGCTACTCAAGTTCAGGGTCATACCGGCCTGGGCTACATGCTCAGAGAGCTCCTTTATGTCTCTTTTCGTGTAGTCCAGAGAGGTACGTCTCAGGTCATTCACACCAGCATGGACAATGACTGAGTCATATTTGTACTTGCCTTGGAGTGACCTGAGTGCTTGTGTTATGTGGCGGATCCTAGCACCCGACAGGCTGCTCACCGTGACCCTCTCCTTGTTCAGCCTGGTGAGCGAGACATCAGTGTGCCTAACGATAGAGTCACCTATTACAAGTGTATCAGGTGTGTTGTTTAGTCTTAAGGGCTGTGACTGTTCAGCACACTGGCTTTGTGAGATATGTGTTGCATGTGTTTTGTTTTGGGGTAGCGGTTGCTTGGGTGTCTGCTTTGGAGGTCTCTGCTGCTCAGGCAGATCTTTATTTAGAGCCTCCAAGTATGTTTTTGTGTGATTATGTGTTTAGTTTGCTGTCGTGGTAGGTCTATGTGAGACTAGAATTGTAGTGAGTGTGGTTTCCTTCTCCTCCTGACTGGTTATGCCAGTACTGAGTTGAGAGAGCTTAGCCTCCAGTTTGTCTATATGGTTGCATCTCTCACATGTGTTGGAATTTGTTGGGAGGAGGAGAGGGTTGTCTGTGTACATGAGGCAGTTGTAACATTGCCTCAAGATTCCCAGATTCACCAGCTGGACCAGAGAGGAGATTGACAACTGACCTTTGGACATGCTAGAATAATATTGGGAATTCCTTAATAATTGAAAACAAGGGCCAGTGGGGAGTGAGGTTGTAGTGCTTTTAATTTTTAGTGCTGACTTATATAATTGCTTTAGTGAGCAAGTGCCAGGTAACTTAAGTGCAATGTGTTACAGGTAACTTAAATGCAAAACGACAAACAATAACTTTCTTTCAAGTGAAACAAGGAAATAAGTACAGTAAGCAATGCAGATATCACTAGTGATCCACAGAAGCGCTGAGAAGCTGTGTATTAGGTGGAATTAGCGTTCCAGGGAAATAACAAGCAAACAAACAACAAGCATATAAACAAAGCTAGATTCAGCAGGCCTGGATCTAGTCTATGCTACAGCAAACAAGGTGTACCAATTTCAGTAAGATACAGTTCAAATATTCAGGCACTATAAACCTTTAACCAGAAATTCCCAGCTCAGAAGGGCAGAGTCCAGCCTCTTCTCCCACAAGAGTGCAGACCAGGAACCTTCTTAATGTAAAATAACTGGCCTGAAGCGCAAGTGCTTAAACCAGAAATAATACACTTTAAGAATAACAGACACTGAGCTCTCAATCAGCAGTTCCCAACTTAGAAGGATGAAAGCTACCTGTCCTGCCACCACAGTGCATGCCACAAACCTTCCTAATGTAAAACAACTGGTCTGAAGCCCAAGTGCTTAATCCAAAAGACTTAGAATGATAGCTACACTTTAATCAAGTTACTACCAAGCAGTAATAAATACAATTGAATACTTTAGAGAATGCCTGGATTAGTGCTTAAGTTACACAAACAAAGCTAGTTCCAGCAGGCCCAAATCCAATCTATGCCACAACAAACAAGGCGCACCAACTTCAGTAAGAAGCAGTTCAGATATGCATGCACTATAAGCCTTTAACCAGAAATTCCCAGCTCAGAAGGGCAGATTCCAGCCTCTCCTCCCACAAGAGTGCAGACCACAAACCCTCTTAATGTAAAATAACTGGCCTGAAAGCCCAAGTGCTTAAACCAGAATTAATACACTTTTAGAATAACAGACACTGATCCCTCAATCAGCAATTCCCAACCTAGAAGGATGTAAGCTACCTGTTCTGCCACTGCAGTGCAGACCACAGACCCTCTCAGTGCAAAACAACTGGTCTGAAGCCCAAGTGTTTAAACTGAAAGGCTTAGAATCAGTTACACCAAGCAGTAATAAATACAACTGAGTACTTTTAAGATGATGCAAAAGTAAAATAAAGTAGGTAGAAACACAAGTACAGTAAAAGCAGATGCAATTTTTTTTTCTGAACAAGTGCTGAGATCAAAGAAACAGATTTGAGTGCTGAAACTAGAAAACTGGCTAGTCACAAGAAAAAAAAAACTAAGCTAGAAGGCTTCCCTCCAACACAGAAGGGCTTGGGGGCTCAGAAGCCTACAAATAGTCTATACCACTTAACAGGAAAGGCAGGAAACAAGCTTAAAGTTTTTTTTCTGTTTCCCAGATGCTCTCTTTGTACACAGTAGGAGTGCCTGAAATCAGAATATGATCTCACTGCACTCAGGGAGTGTGTCTGTGTGTGCGTGTGTGTGTGTGGGGGGGGGGGGTAGAGGGAAGACACACAACCCACAAAAATGCTTTAGAATGCTGTTTTATTTTAGGTTTTAAAGAATCAGTCAAATGGGTGGGAGAGTGAGGTCAGCATGCTGCATTTCAGTAAGTTCAATGCCAGTAAAATCAAACAGAGCTGAGAGAAACAAGGGAAGCAGTTACAGGCAGCAATACAGTCATGAAGAAAATAGAAAGGGTATTTGAGAACTTGAGGAAAAACAATGCACATAACCTGAATGGCATATCCCACACTTCCAGTATTACTTTTGAAGGTGCCATCAATTCTAACAATATTCCTTAATTAATACTTCAGCAAAAGAAAGACACCAAAGGACAGGAAAATGACTTACGTGATTGTACTCCATAATGTTTCAACAAAAACAGATACAGATTACAGAAGTCCTATTTATCTTATCTCAGTAACTGCAGCCACTAAGTTGTTATTAAAGGAAACATGAGTAAAAGCCCTGCTATCCAGCTCTCTCTTGGACAAATACTAGCTTTGGTCTTATAACTTTCAGATTTTGACAATCCAGTCATATTTAGTTTTATAACTGGCCAACAGTGAAATGGTTATGCAGTGATATGACATACATTTACTTTAGCAATCCTCCTGATTTTCTCTTTTAATTCAAATGCATGGTCATAGGGCAGAAAGACTAGTGGCTCAAAGACTGACCAGTGACACTCATTTTCCATTTATTTCTTGGAAATATTAATCTATCCTAACTGCATGTAAAAATGATGGCTTGCTTTATTACATGCTATGTTCTTAGAATTTGTTTTTATTCTGTTTGTATACAGACTGATTTACATTTTAATGTAATGATACTAATGATTAGAAATTACACTTAATAGTCACAAATATAATTGCTAGAATTTCAGTTAATCCAAAAGAAATTTCAACTTTAACTCAAAGTCCCCAAAATGGCTAAACTGAAGGAAACTATGGAGTCTCGCAGGGTTTACTTCTGGGCATGGTAAGCATTGGCATCTTTGTACTGGACTAGTTATCATCATGATCTATTGACTGTACAAGCAACTTATTCGTGGATGATACAAGTATTCTGTGGATGACATTACATAGATGGAGGAAGAAATTGCAAAGTGATCTCCGTAAAGTAGTTAAGTAGTTTGTGGATTATTACAAGGCATATTACAGGGTTATAGGTTATGGGCTCAGCTCGCTTTCACTGTGCCACTCTGCTGTGTGTTAAGATATGTATAAGATATGTTAATGACTGCAGTAAGTCGTTATATATCATGGAATAGAAAATATTCTTAGATATACACTTAAAAAATATAATATGACATTGAAAAGTAGGCTGTACCACAAGGAGATGGCATTATTAATTGCACTCAATTCTATAAATCATCTCTGGACTCCAGGATCTCTGTTGTTCATCACAGACAATGCCATAGTCATCAAAAATCTGGACATGGCCCGTGAAAAATAGGTACAAATCTGTATGCTAATTAACATAAAATTTGCATACATAATTATTTAACCTCACCCACTCCAGTGGAATTGTGGGATACCTATTTTCAAATGCAAACTGAAGAACAGACAACCAAAATATGACACCAGAGTCCCCCTGCTACCATTCCAATGTTCCATTACCTGGCTATTTTGCCCCATTTACCATAAACACTAATGTGTGCATACTGCTTTACTTCTATAATGATTATTTGGATTTTATTTTTACATTTTATAGCACAATGCACAAACACTAATAGACATCTGCTAAACAAAGCAATACTGTCTTACAATGAAAATAGACTTGGCATTAAAACTTCTCTGCCCTTGAAAGTCACATTCATTGAAACAGCATTGAAACCCGTACCACGTCCAAAGAAAATGTATCTGGTCAGTGGTGAATAAAGATTACCTTTAGACTATTTTCAAATCATTGGCCCCTTGCACACAGTGGCATTGACAAAAAGGCAGGAGTCAGAGCTTGACGTGGCAGAGTTGAAGATGTTACAATTTGCACTGGGTGTGACAAGGATGGACAGGATTAGGAATAAGTATATTAGAGGGTCAGCCCAGGTTGTAAGGTTTGGAGACAAAGCCAGAGAGGCAAGATTACATTGGTTTGGACATGTGCTGAGGAGGGACGCAGAGTATATTGGGAAAAAGATGCTAAGGATGAAGCTGCCAGGTAACAGGAAAAGAGGAAGGCCTAAGATAAGCTTTATGGATGTGGTGAGAGAGGACATGCAGGCGGTTGGTGTGACAGAGAAAGATGCAGAGGACAGGAAGAAATGGAAACAGTTGATCTGCTGTGGCGACCCCTGACAGGAGCAGCCAAAAGAAGAAGAAGAAGAAGAAGAAGGCCCCTTGCACACAAAACAAGAAACATACATGTGTTCTTTGATACACCTTCCTAACTTTATTAAATTATATTCCCTGTATAATACAGCACACTTGTTAGACTTGGAGCACATTTCAAATTTATTGTTTGAACATTTTTCCAGTAGGCAATGAGACAAAATGTATGAACCAATAATGACAAAACTGCCCAGTTCAGAACATTTCCATCATAAAAGTCTACCCACACACACACACACACACACACACACACACACACACACACACACACACACACACACACACACACACACACATACACACACACACACACATACATTGATACAAGCCTGCACTGTTTGAGTGATAAATAGTGTACGGTCTGAATAAAAGACATAAAAGTACAATGTTTTAAGTATATTATTTTATAATGCTGTAACTACATTAATTTGGCATGATGAAATAAAAAATACATAACCATTTTTAAATCTGAATATTCCCAGGCTGAGAGAGAAGGGAATGGATGTCATAAATGTCAACATCTTGCTTCATTCAGATCTCATATGTGAAATATGTGGCTCATCAAATATAAAATGCTTCCAACAAAAAAGTAACAGCACATCAGTTTCACAACCTACGGCAGATTAAACTTCCTCATGAAATGAATAAAGCAGAGAGACATATGCTATATTGCAAAACAGTTTGTCTGAATGCAATTCATGAATATTTAGAGTGATAAACCAAGTTCTACACAGTGGCTTAATGCCAGAGCTAATCTCAAACACAATCTTTTACAGAAAAGCTGCATTCTTTCTTGTGGCAAATAAAATAAACAGACCTGATTCAGGTCATGGATGGATGATGTTCACACACAGCACTCCTCTGCAAGTGCATAAAACACACAAAGCCACCTCCTCTGCAAGTCCATAAAGCACACAAATCCACCTCCTCTGCAAGTCTATAAAACACACAAAGCCCCTGCTCTGCAAGTCCATAAAAATGCAAGCCTAAATGTAAATCCGCGAAGCAGCAGCCATAAAGTAAATCCGTGAGGAAGCCATAAAACGTAAATCCTAAATCTGACACACACAATAGGGACGTATGCTTTTTATAATGTTATGGTATGATGTTTTAAACCAAAAGATAATGATGCTCTGGCAACATTTGGCAAGGGTACAACACACCCTCACACACACACACACACACACACACACACACACACACACACACACACACACACACACACACACTAATATCAAGATCTTAATAGAACCAGATTTTCAACAGTTGTGTTTGCTTATGTCAAGAAAATTAAAAATATATTTCTGGTATTGTTGAACAGTGGTAAGTTTGTGTTTGTTTATACACTAAAGTGAAGATTATGAATGTTCAGATTTGGGAGCTTCTTACAATGAAACTTAAAAAAGGTAATTTGTAGAAAAACATGTAAGTTAAAAAACAAACACAATGTGGTTCCATACCACGTATAGACAGCGAGAGCTGATATAATACAGACTATGCTGAGAGTAAAATGATGAAGATGTTCTCTTCGTGCTGTCAAAAGGAACAGTAGAAAACAATAATAAAATTAAAGGATTAGCTAACAGTATTCCCCGAGAGTAGAGGGTACTTGGAGAAAATTGTAGGTCTAACCATCTGTTAAGAAACAGTGGACAACAACGGACATTTTTCAGATTATGCATAAAAGTAAATCCTCATGCAGATTGTCCTTGGTACCATTGTTTTTACTTATTTCATAACTGCAAAGTAGCATCTTCAGCATTGTGAAATAGTGGAAGCTTTGTTAATAAAGAGAGATTGCATAGCAGAACATACGCTTGGGAAATACAGCTCCAACAGCAACCTTATTTAAGCAAGAAGTTGCTATCAATGAAAAGCAGACATAAATCATTGACGACAAGTGAATTAATGTCAACCAGCGAAATAAAGAGATGTAATGCTTACCCTAAGATACTTAATTTACATAGCCCCCCGTTTTTGCCGCTGATATACAGTTTATTATCGGTTACACTAGTCTGTTTTTATATGGGCCATGTAAATATTAAAACCTAAGGCTATATATTTCACTCTTTGTTCAGAAGAGTTTAATCATTGACTGGCATTACACATATGACAGGTGCACTACGATGGATGAATAGCATCTGTAGGTCTTTTATTACTTCTATAGTAACCCACCCTCTTTATCCATTGAGACAACATGCCTGGGCAAATCCTGAATAAGCCCATAAAATGTAAACCTGTGAGGCAGCAGCCATAAAACAAATACCTTGTGGAAGTTTAACCAGCAGTTGAAGCCAAAGGTTCTGGAAACCAGCAGCACCATTCCGCATGCTGAAGCCGCTTGCATATATATGGGTTACCTTCAACCCTTTGAAGTGGCAAATTTTCAGATAAAAAAAAACTGTACAGCTGGTTGAAAATCAGTTGATTGAATATTCTGGGTTTTTTTCAGTGAGAGATTGTATACATTGGGGAAGTGGGGATTGGGGAATTTGCCATTTGTCTACTGTAGTGCAATCATAGAGTCAATGTATATAATTAGCAGTGGGTGGGGGATACAGTGGGCCAAAAAAACTGGATTGTTTTTAATCTTTGTGATGTGTTTTGGTGCTGTGACATATTTATCAAAACTTTAATAGAATATAATTGGAAAATACTAAAATCTATGCCCTTAGACACTGATGCCAGACATTTCAAAGAAATATTCCTAAAAATTCTCAATAACATTACCTCAATATGTACCAAAAAGGTCAAATCCAATCCTCCACCATGGCTAACAAAGGAAACTAAGAAACTAAAGCTACAGTATGACAAAGCCTGGAAAGAGTGACACAAAAATAGAACATAAAATACATTTTAACTTTTCATGCAACCAAGGAATAGGCAAAACACCAAATAAACTTTTATGTACAGGCTAGACTACCACTCCCACCACTACGTATTACTGATTCAATTCCCATACAGATTACCAACTATTTTACAGACATAATAATGTCATTGCAAACATAAATACCTCCATTACACTTTCAGTACCTGCAGCCTCTGCTAAATATCTTCATCTGTTTGACTTCAGCCTAGTATCTACCTCAACAGTTAAAAAAATTCCAACATAAGCAAAAACAACCACCCTAGCTGCTAACCAACACCCCAAGAACTACTTAAAAAAATTAAAAAATGTCTGCAGATGCAATTGTTTTTTCTATTCTCTATACTGATAAATAGATCTATATCTGAAAATACATACCTTCCGTCTGTAAAACATCCTTTATTATACCTTTACACACAGGTAGCACATGTACAAATTTGAATAACTGCAAGACCATTGTGTTTTTCTCCCCCTATCAAAGTACTTGAAAATGTATTCATACTCAACTTCTACATCACCTGAATTTAAAGAATTTGCTCTCTGAAATGTAGCATGATTTTAGACTACACCACAGCACAACCCCTGCCTCCTTCAATTCACCAACACTATAAATCAGCGTAGGAGCAGTGGTAACCTAGTTTCTCCTCATTTTTTGACAACATTTGCTCACTGAATTCTCTGTTGAAGGTCTCTCTCTCAGTTTTCCCTTACAAGGCTCCTTAGTTATCCATCTGGAAGACAATAAAGAGTCAGATGGTTACAGGAGCTCTGTTCTTCTCTCCCAGTTACCATAGGTATCCCTCAGAGCAATATACTAGGACCCCTTCTCTCCCAAATTTTTATAAACTAGCTTTTCATTGCCATGGACCAAGCAAATATAGTAAAATACATAGATAATTCAAATTTAATATGTACAGCCTCATAATATCCAACTGCAAGAAGTCACTCCATTTTCTTTCTCTTCAGTCGAAACCTGGCTTAAAATTCAAACCTGCTCCTTAATCCCAATAAAACAAAACTGATGCTCTTCATCCCAAAACATTATCTCAATCAAAAACAGTCTTCCTTGGTAACAGCTGCAAATAATACTAAAATTAAGGTATTACCACATACTACATTACTGGACATTGTCATTGATGACAATCTTAAATTTGATCAACATATTCTTCAAACAATTAAAAAGACCCACAGAAGACACAACTTCCTTTACAGGGCTAAAAAGTACCTTACAAACCTTGCAAGAAAACTCTAATGTCATAATTTTTGCTTCCAACTCTTTTATATGGTTGACCTATCCATGCAAACCTAAGCTCTACACTAAAGTCAAGCTCGCCTCCTGTTACAACAAAACAGTTAAATTTGCTACTAAAACTGTAAACTGAGCATACCATTGCCAGGTATTAAACCAGCTAAACTGGGTAGAGCTTAACAACTACCTATATTCTCCGTTAGTTATAGCATGCAAACTGGTAATTTATCCCGAAAAATGCCCTGCCTAAAAAATGTACTATACCTTATGCCCCCACAAGAGACCTCCAGTCTGGTGACAAATATCTACTAAGTACTAGTTAAGCAAATAATTCGTCTGGGGACTCACTATACTCCTGTTATATCTCCAAACTCTGGAACACCATCCCTATGCAAGTAAAACTGACTAACAAAATCCCAAGCTATACAATCCAGCTCAAACAATACTTTACCCAATGCTAGTCAGGCTCATGTTCATTACCATGCTGAGAACACTAGTGAAAGCACAAACTTCTTATTACCTATCTTTAGCTTTTCCCCACATGTACTTGAATCATTACATCCCTAACAACTTTCCCTCCTGCACTTAAATCAATACATCCCTCTTCACCCACCGCTTAAACATTACTTTTCATCTTCCTCTTTGTTAAACATGACTTCTCATCCTTCTCTTTTTCTAACTGCCTCCATCCACCACTCTACCCCTGTCATGCATTCCCTACACAAATCCGTTATAAACCTTCGAGATACACCAGTTTGGAACATGTAACCAAGATAGAACTACCCTTACACCCTCCTCTCTCACTCAAATGTTATTACCATTGTCCTCCGATGCAATACTAATATCACCCAACCTATATAATTTTACAGCTTACTTCTCAGCTGTACTCTTCATTGCACTCTTTAGCTATCAGAGTTATAAAGACTTATACAGTTTGTTTTAATTACTTTGTTTTATGTACCTGTCTTGTAATTAATGGGTTCTGCCCAGTCTGACTTTGATAGTCAGCAAAGATAAATCAATCAGTCAATCAATTGGTATGACAGGGATTCAAAGCAATGATACTTCAAACGTCTGTCATAGACTCATATGCATATATCTTCATATTTTATCCTTCAAATGGTAAAATAAAAAAAAAAAACACCTTCTACAATGTCATAGGCCTCCTACTACAGTATAGTGTGGCTTTATATTCACAAGTTGTACTCTGTTGTTTTATTATTTTTTATTTATTTATTTATGATTTTTTTGACCGGGAAAGTGCGACTAGGTTCCACAGAGCCTGTTCTCAGTGGAGGCCCGGGGAGAAATGCTCCAGATGCATGTCTTTGGAATGTGGGAGGAAACTGGAGTACCCGGAGGAAACCCATGCAAACACAGGGAGAACATGCAAACTCCACACAGAAGGCACACCAGCCGAGAATCGAACCGGTGAATCTCTTGCTGTGAGGTGACAATGTTAACCGCTGTACCACTGCACCGCCCCATGTGACTTAAATGTTGAAAGAACATGTACAATACTATATGATCAGATCGACACCAAGTCTCATTCTATCATGTTACTGTCTGAAATTTAAAAGCAATAATCTTTAACTCATTGCATCCAAGTGACGCCTCCAGGTGCATCTGCAGTTAACTCCTACTGATGGCTCTTGTTGTCAATTATTGCTTGTTCATATTTGCATTAATAATTCCAAAACCTTACTATGTACAAATGGCAAACTCAACTGTATTAATATTTAACCTCTGTCTAGTGCAGCAGGTAAAGAGATATTAACTGTTGTGTTTACAATATTAGTTTATGTAGATATCATTTTCACATTTTTCTAAATATTTCAACAACCAAGTAAAACAGACATAACTCCTTAGCTTCATATGAAAGCGGTCAGCTAGATGAATAAAATGCTGTTGACAGTATGTGTGTAACTTGTGTGGTTGCTGAGATATTGCAAGTTGTGTACAAAATATTACGAATGTAATAGTTACTGTGTTTAGTATGACTTAAAAAATTCAGTTTAAGACCTAAAACCTAAAGAATACTACCACTACAAAAAAGTTTGTGCTGAAGGGTTTGCCATTTATACTTATTTCATAAGACCTGTGGCTCCAGAGATATGAACATTTGTTTGAAATGTGAGGACATAATTTGATTTTGTCAAAAGACTTAGGCTCCTCCCATTGGAAGTTAGAGTGCAAACTTCCTGAGCTCTACTGGAGTGACTGAGTTAAATCATAAAGCATTTTTTATTAAATTTTCATGATCAGCTTTTACTCCATGCAAAAATCCCATATTCCTAAAGCATTTATTTTTGTACATTTTTAAGCTTGCTAGTTTTATAGCATGCATACATATTTATTTCTGTACACTGCTCAGTTCTGCTGGTTTCATGGTGTGCAGAAACATTTATTTATCTGCACCGCCTAATTTTGCTGATGTCATAGTGTGCAGAAACATTTATTTCTGTGCATCTCCTAATTTATGTTGTACATAGGCATGCATTTCTGTGCATTATCATTTTGGTTTTATGTTGCACAAATATAGTTTCCTCCATTAGATATGATGTTTTGTGTCCAGAAACAATATGGTTCATACTGGACATCAAGGGGGGTTCAGTAGATGTTGCAGAATATGGTCAAGAGGCAGACAGACTACATAATATTTACATGATGGCAAGAAGGATCTTGAGGTAGGTGAAAAGAGACATGTTATAGACCTGCAGATAGTAAATAAGTAAATCAAGGGAGTGAAGAATGGCCAGAAACCTACAGCAGTATGTTGTACAGAAAAATGGGTGTCAGTTTACCTCTAACTCCTACCTCAAATGTAACCATAAACATGTTTGTTTGCTTATTTATTTATTTTTGCAGTGCCTTCTATGTGTCTATATTCAAGCAATAACCCACGGCTGGGTGTGGGCAATGCTGGATTTACCCACAGTTGGTGTGGTTTGGTCACAAGGACGAAGCCCGAGTGACCTTCGCCCTTGTGACTAAACAGAGCCAACCATGGGTAAATCCAGCATTACCCACACCCAACCATGGCTTATTGCTATTATACAATGACATTATTTATGAAAAAAATACCTACTTTTCTTAAATTATGTCATTGTATAATGTCTCTGTGGTGGCCTTCCAGAGTTTTCTGGTATCCTGGGGCATTTCTGATGTACTGCGCATGCGTAAGGGACTTGAGTTCCCACGTTTATGCAGTATATCAGTGTTGTGCAGAGGTAGCAATGGGGAAAGGAAGATCTCTGTTGCTTTTTTTTTTTAAATTGAAAATAAAAAAAAAAGAAATTTGGAAACTTAAAATGAATGAGAGAAACAGAGCAGACAAAAAAGAAAAGAAAGGATAACCAGGTACGTTTCTTTAATTTTTCAGAATGTAACCGATTATCCTTTTCTCTTCTGTCTGCTCCATTTCCCTCGTTCATTTTAGGTCTTCCATTTTCTTTTTGAGGGGAAAAAAAAAAAAGTAAAAAAAATCAGAAGATATACTAATGGAAAATCGTCCGGGCGACCGGACCTTTTTCCATTAGTATATTTACGAAGGACACGCTGGTTGGGCTGACCAGTCAGCATGCTCATTTTTGAATATTAATGGCCAGTCATTGTATAATTCATATTACAACCCCTCTCTTTCAAAGTTCCAATATATTTCTTCTTCATTTGCATAAATATTATGTTCCAATTTGAATAAACAAACATATTTTTACCGTTCGCTGAAAACATTCACAATTTCTTATTTCATGTTTTTTTCCAAGTAATGATGTTATATGTGTCATGATATAGCTACGTATTTGAACATATTCAAATAATGGAATGCTTTGTGAAATGACATGTCTAACCATGGTTGTATAATGCAGAAATGAAGATAAACAAGAAATACCCTAGCTATGAATCTGTCATTTGTTTCTTCTGTAGTTACATAACAGTTATATTCATTCTGGTATGAGTAATAAAGAAAATGATATGCTTCAAGAAATGTACTAGTTTATTGTGCACATTGAATATTAGGATGTTTGAAGAAGGAAAATAAATGGCAAATGTCTTTGCACCAAGTGTAGGCACAACTTGCACAGAATCCATTAATTTTCCCTAGGATTTTAATATTTTTTAACATGGGCAATCAGTGTTTAATATGAATGCAGTTACTGGCATCCATTTGATCATTAAGTTGGAGTTTTTTATTACTATTGCTCATTTTCATATAGCAGGAGTAAAACATCTGCTTTCTGTTAAATGCATTTGTGTTATGAAATACATTCTGTCATGCTTTTGCTGAGCTTTTGCCTGTTAGGGTTCTGTATTTGCATTTTATGACTAGTATATCCAAACATTTCTTGCAGTTGCATGCCCCAGTCTTATCACATTTGTCTATGCTAGGCCATGCTTATATTGGACTATAAAATTGCAAGCCAGCAAGTTTATCTTCACTCTGCGTTTCAGTGTTAACTTTTCCTCCTCGGACCCTGCTGCACATTCTTTTATTTTGAACCTGTGTGATTACATGCATGTACCTTAGCAGCTGTCCTTGTAGTGGACTTCTAATCACCTTGTGAATTCTGTATGAATGAAAATGTCAGTAATTTATATCAGATTTAACAAAACAGGGCAATACCAAAGAAGATATGTAAAAAAGTAGCCGTATCTATGAGGATTAGATCGAGGATATTTGGGGCAAGTAGTAGGATGGTGAATTATTTTTGAAAGAGAGTTAGCATTTATAAGGTTTAGGAAGAAATGGGTATGCCTACCATTAGCAGTATAGCTCACATAGTTTATTATAGCAATAACCCATGCTTGGGTGTGGGTAATGCTGGATTTACCCACAGTTTGTGTGGTTTGGTCACGAGGATGAAGCCCGAGTGGCCAAAGACAACCGTGAGTAAATCCAGCATTACCCACACCCAGAAGTGGGGTATTGCTAATATACAATGACATTATTTAAGAAAAAAAATACTTTTCTTAAATAATGGCATTGTATAATGCCTCCTTGCTGCCCTTCCAAAGCTGTCTGGTATTCTGCGGCAGTTCTGATGTACTGCGCATGCATATGCTTATGCAGTACATCAGACCTGTGGGTGGAAGCAAAGGAGAAAGCAAGATCTCTGTTGCTTTTTACAAACTGTCTCGCTATGTTAAAGGAATTTAGCATAGTGAGACAGCTTTAAAAAAAGCAATGGAGAATCTCCGTTACTTTTTTTAAAGCTGTCTCGCTATGTTAAACTCTAATATGGCGCAACAGTGTCTAAACAACAACGGAGATCTTGCATTCTCTGTTGCTTTAAAAAAAGACATACTAATGGAAAAAGTCCGGGCGACTGGACCTTTTTCCATTAGTATAAGTCTGATTTACAACGTGCACGCTGACCAATCAGCGTGCATGTTTTGGAATATTAATGGGGGGTTGTTGTATAATGATGAATAACTTAAGTCCCCCAGTAGGAAAGTGATGGTTTTAATGTAAATTTAAGCTAAGGTGTTAAGATAGAAATCATGCTCAGAAGGGGACACAGAGGGTATTCTATAGTTATGTATGAAGTGATAATTAGTTTTGCTTATGGTGCTTTGAATATCTAGGAGTTCAAATGTGGTGTTCCAAGGAATCTGGCAGGTGGTGATAGCTTTGCCAAATACTGATACTCCCTCACAATCATCATTAGGTCTGAAGATGTGATAAGCACTATACCCAGGGATAGAGGGCATTTTTTCATTGCTTGGAAACCAAACCGTGTCTCATATATTTACACGTACTATACGAATGTGCTCAACCTGCAGAAGAGCCTCAAATTTGAGAATTTTTTTGTTAATACTCCTGGTGTTGTATAAAGTAACATTAATGAGTTCCAAATTAAAATTTACTATGTTGGAATGTCCAACAGATGGACGCTGCCTAAAAAATATGGGGACAGCAAACACTTTAGTCAGAATGCAAAAGCCATGGTAAGAGAGATGCAAATCACCCCTGGCAAAGCATGAAGGCCTGTCAGCCATCTCATAGGTTCATAAGTTCACAGGTTTTTACTGGGCTAATTACAAGCCTAACCATGCACCCCAAACCATTTGGGTACCGGGTATCATGGGCATCTCTATGAGAGGCATGTTAGTAGGGAGTTACGTAAAGATTTGTTGGGGGGTGATAGAATAACACTTTTCAAATTAATGGCCACTGGTCATAAGAGACATGGGGGCCAGAGTCACTATGTTGTATCTTTCGGCTTTTCCCGGTTAGGGGTCGCCACAGTGGAACTCCGGTCCGCTAATGATTGGCAGTAGATTTTTACGTACCGAGTTGCCAGCCCTGACGTACAACCTTCAACGAAGGTACGCCCATTCACGCATGTCTCCACACAGAAGACGCTTTAGCTGAGAATCAAACAGGACAACGTCTTACTGTGAGGCGGCAATGCTACCGCAGCACCAGAGTCACTATAAATTTATGATTTCCCATCCAGTTGTCAAGGGTTGCTTGAATAGGGTCAGGAATAAACTCTGGTTTACATGGATGGGGAGCCTATTCCTTAGTGAAGGGATCCTTTGGGACACATATCTGTCTCTCTAGCATGTTCTGTTTATGTCAAAAGTGAAGTTCAGATCCCTGGATCTAGTATTTCTGGTGCCATTTGTTTTGTGCATGTGCAACAGATTCATCAGGGCTGGGTCTGAGGAAGCCCTGTAAAAAGATACCCTCTTAGCAACCTATAGGAGACTGAATACAGAGACAGCCTTTAGGTGATCATTGTACAAGAGGGTATGCATGTCCTAAATTCTCCTGGTGGGAAACCTTTGTGGGCATAGCAACTGTTGCAAATGTCTTGTCAGATACATGTGAAAGGAGCATTGTATTTAATGGCAGGTCTCATAAGGGTCAAGTAGAGTGGTACTATAACTTTTTGGGACCTAGTTGCCATACCCTTACCTATAATTTGGATGGCATAGAATGATTTTTTTACTATCTCAGCTACCTGTTGTTCAAAGATCAGATTTCTGTCTACATATGTTCCCAAATCCCTTACTACTAGTTCAACACTTAAATGGAATAATTAACTTGGGTTGAAAGTTTCCCATATGGTATTATATTGCATTTTTTAGCATTGAGTTTCAGGCCATGGCTTTGGCACCAGTCATGTGTCCATGTTAAACCCACATTAAAGATACTGGTGTCTTGAATCCATAAAATAGCTCCCATTACAGTCATGTGTGAAATGCTGAGCCAGAAGCCTTGAACAGTATCCTTGACTTTTAAGAAGTCAATATCAAACAGGAGCAGGCCCAGCATGGAGCCTTAGGGTAATCCTCTGGAGACCAGTCTCCTGGTGGAGGTGGTCTCAATGATCCTGACTTCTTGGGTAATGTCTGTGAGCCAGCCAACAATCTAGAGAGATAAATAGGGATTTATGCCTAGCTAATTCATGTTGTCAACAATACTTGACAGGAGTATTGTATCAAATGCCTTGGCTAGGTCAATATAGGCAGTACGCAGTGTTTTACCCTCGACCATTGCCTTGGTGACCCTGTCAAAGAAGTCTTCCAGATTAAGTAGGAATGACCTTCCCTTAACAAAGCCAAACTGAGATGGGTCCAATGTAGGATGCAAATGCCTTTGTATATCATTTCCAGAATAATTTGTTCCATGGCTCTACATATTAGGCTTGTTTGACTGATGGATCTGTACTTATCTAGTTTCGCTGATGGTCCACCATTGTGGAGGGGAATGACTGCTGCAGTCCTCCATTCACTTGAAACATAGCTTGTTTCAAGATGACAAATATGGGATCCCCTAGAATGACACAGGCTACATATCCATTTATTAAAGTCAATTATCTTGTTATTGCATGTTGGCATCATTCTAAAAACATCACTCAAGGCCATTACTTTTTCTGCTACAGTCACATGCATATCAGTGACCCTCTCGGCAAATGGTCTAAGGTCTTTCAATCTCAAGTAGACCACTATCAGGTCATAGTTGTATTTGTCAAGATGGGGGATCTATGAATCCTTGTTATGTTCTATATACTGTCTCCAGAAAGACAGCAAGCTGTCACCCTATTTTTATCTATCCTGGTGAGAATGGTGCCTATATGCTTGACAACAGAGTTACCTATTCCTAAAACATTACTGTGGTTGGATGCTGTCTGAGTGAGCTGTAAGGGCTTTGAGTCTGTACACTTGTGACACTTAGAATTTTGTGTACTGGCTGTGTGTGTGAGGAGTGAAGATGGGTATGTTACTAGTGTTACTATGCAAACTGATGTCAGAGATTTCTTAGTGTTTATCCTCAGAGGCTTAGACAAGTGTTCTCTTAGCAAACTCAATGAAAGTTAGTTTAATGGAAGTGCTAAGTGTTGTGTGTATGTCTGTGTGTTGTGTTTACAAAATGTATTCTGTTGTGAGAATACAGCCTCTAAATTAAGGAAGTATTTATAATCTCAAGTGTAAAAAAAATGTAAAAGTGACAGAAACATGATAATCAGTAACAGGTGGCACATTAAAAGTAAGTAACTTTACTCAGTTGGCTAATGTATTCTGTACCTAACTAGTAAAACCAATGAGCAGCAGATAATCTAACCCAATGAATCAGGGTGAAGTAGGTGTAATAGCTGCAGCTAACCTAAATCAGTAGTTTCAAGTGCAGTAACTTTAAAACAAATAGTGTCAGCACAGTATCAATATAGCAGAGTCAAGTAATAAAGTTATTTTAAATAGGTAACCCTGCACTCTCTAGTGCAGTACTTTAGTGCTGTAGCTTTGAATGCTGTAATGCTACAGTAATCAATATTAAGCAGAAATGCAATAACACCAAAGATCAAAAAGTGCAAGCAATAACTGAAATAATAAGTGAATGTGTTTTTATATACATAGTATCAGCAACGGGTAACACTGCAGTATTATCCAGACATTACCAGTAGTCAACATTTGTACCAAAGCAACAAGGCACACTAGTTTATTGTTTAACCTTAATAGCACTATATTCAGGAAAGCAAATATGAAGAACAATACATCCTGGATCTGGTGCTCACCAACATAGGGGACCGCTGCACCACCCCCAATGTGTGGCCATCCCTGGTGAGATCTGACAACAAATCAGTCTTGCTAGAAGTAACTATAACACAAGACCACCCTAACCAACAACTAGACTAAAAAGCTTCTTCAAGGCCAATTGCAACATCTTACATGACAGCATAAATACCTTCATAGCCCCTCCCCCCACTGATGGAACAGACACCTGTGCTGAGTTATACACCAATGCTTTATATGAGCTCCTGTGCAATTGTATTGACTCTGCCATACCTGATAGAACCAAAGCAAAATCTTCAAGAAAAAATAAACCTGTCTGGTGGGCAGCTGCCATTAGTAGGCTATCTAACAGGAGAAAGAAATTGTTGTCTAAGAGTAGAAGGGAAATGTCTCAAAACTGGACACACTCCCTCCTCAACTTAAACAAGCAAATAAGGTTGGCATAATGGTTAAGATGTTTACCTTACAAGCACAAGATGCAGGGTTTGATTCCCACATGGGGTAACTGACTGGACTTAAAATAGCTCACAAGGGCAGTTAATTTAGTAGCACTCTATAAACATATAAAATATCTCTATAGTGATAACTTTAGGACACATTTACTTTGGCTGAGAGGGTAGCCTAATGTTTAAGGTGTTTGCCTTACAAACACAAGGTGCAGGGTTTGAGTCTTACAAGGGATAATTGACTAGGCTTAAAATGGCTCACAAAGGCAGTTAGCTTAGTACTAATCTATGAATCTATAAGACTCCTAGTGAAGTCCTCCAAAGTTAACTATGAACCCAAATTAACTTCCCTAACTAAGGATAACCAGAAGGTATTCTTTCATTGCATTCATAACCTCAAAGGTAAGGCCCAAATTTGTGCAGAACTCATAGTTAATGGTACTACTTATACAGAACCTGTGGATATATATAGGCTCAGTGAAAACTTCACTCAACTGTCCCTGCCACATATACCCCAAAGCATCCCTGACACTTGTCCCCACCTAGTATCACTGAGGAGAAGGTCTTAATCGCCCTCTCCAAGGCCAAAAAATACAGCCTCTATGGGATCATACACCATCACTGGCTGTGTTCTACATGGGTTAAAACAGGAATTAGCATCCCCATTGGGCATGCTTATTAATCACAGCCTAAGCACTGGTTTCATCCCAGTGGAATGGAAAACAGCTACCATCATCTCTTTGCACAATGGGAGTGCATTCACAGACCCTGTGAACTATAGACCCATTAGCCTGACCAGTCTTGTCTGCAAGGCCATGGAACAAATCATCATGGACCTTATTAACAAAGATATAGGTTATCTCCAAACACTCAACCCCACCCAGTTTGGCTTTGTCAAGGGGAGATCATGGCTTTAAACTTGGTGGACTTCTTCAAGACAGTCACCACAGCCCTAGATGAGGGCAAATCTGTGCATACGGACTACCTAGACTTAGCCAAGACCTTTGACACAATCCTCCCACTCAGGCATCATTGATAAACTCCCCCAGTTGGGTATCAACTCATATATTGTCAGGTGGGTTGCAAATAGGCTCACTGATAGAACTCATATGATCAAAATAGGGGACTCCACCTCCTCCAGCAGACCCGTAAACGGTGGTGTTCCACATGGATCAATACCAGGACCCCTACTGTTCAAAATCTACTCCTCTGAAGTGCAGGTTAAACTAAAGGACTGTGGCTGACAAAGTTTGCTGATGACTATAAACTGGGAGTGATCATTGAAACCCCTAGTGATGTCAACATCCTTCAAGAAGGTCTTACTCAGACTAATGACTGGTGGCAAAGTCATGGTCTTAAACTTAATGCAAAAAATGCATTATCATCCCCTTTGGCAAGGGTGATGTTCCTGCATGCTACCACATCAATAGCAATATCCTAAGACACAATCAGTGGTGAGAGATTTGGGCACACAGGTTGGCAGAAACCTTAACTTTGATCACCATGTCTCCACAGTGGTAAGAATGACATTTTATATTGCTCATCTCATAGATAAGAGCATTGCCTCCAGGAAAAAAGAGGTTATAACCCATCTGTACTCTTCCCTCATCAGGCCAACAATAGAGTACAATGCTCCCTTTCGTATGTTCCTTTCCAAACAACTGCAGCAATTGGAGAGACCACAAAGGTTCCTTACAAAACAATTAAGGGTATTCTAGATGTAAACTGAAATCATTGTCACTTTACTCTGTGTCATATAGACTGCTCAGAGGTGACCTGTGCCTTTCATGTAGAACAATCTCTGATCCAGCTTTAATGTAAATGCTGCACATTCGCAAGTCAAATGGCACATGGATCACTCACTCAAAGGACCTTAACCTGGTATGTGACATCAACAGAACTTGTTGGAGAGACATAATTGTCTCATAGAGGTTGCCCCACCTTTGAAACAAGATTCCTACTCATGTTAAACAAAGCCTCTCATTGGCTCTATTTAGTGCAATTTGGACTACTGGATGGGTAACCGGAAATTCACCCTGTGGGTTCCACCTGTGTCCCTCTTGGACAGGGGCTGATTTTAGTATGTACTTGAAGCAGCTACCCTTGGGAACATGGGTAGAACTTGACTAGGCTTGTAAGGGCCCTAGAGACATTAGCCTAGTAACCTTCTAAGATCATGTGGTCCTATGATCCTACAATATCATCAAGTTGCAATAGTGCAATGTTATTTAAACTCAATAACAAAAGAGTCATGAGGATAAAGGTATTAATTTCTGCAGTGGGTCCACTCAAAGTGCAGTTAGTAAGTTAATAAGCTAAAATAGAAATAATTGTTTAACTGTGTGTATATTAAGGCAATATTACAATCACTCACAGTAGTGTAACTGCATTGTAATAAAGAAGGCACTGAAATTTATACTCATCTAGGCTATGTCATCTGCCGCATTATTTTTTCTGCACTTCCTAGATATTTTGAACTACAGTCTTGCTAGTGACTCACAATTATCAGCGTTCCTTTCTTTGTGGACAGCAGGTCATATTTTTTCTTGCATTTTTGACTGGCCACTACAAAACTTAAGAAGAAAGCATTCATCTTTTCAGAGCTTCCCTAACCATTTTTGAAAACTTTGACATATAAAATATTCATTCCTAATCTTCCATTCACAGGAATTGCTTAAGAATATTCAGTTTTTGTTGTTTCTCACCGATCTTGAAATAAAACTGGAACATATATTCCTTTCAGGTTGTTATCTTAAGCCCATTACAAAAAAGTAACATACTGCTGGCAAAAAACAGTACCGATAATTCAACAATATTAGTGTATTAACGAATGATCTCACTGTTGTGAACACCGACAGAGTTGTCTCATCACTGCGTTCCAGGAGATATTCGCTTGTTTCCAGAAAATGTTAGGAATGTTCGCACGCCTTTCTTTTTTTTTTCTAAGAAGATGTTTAACAAACTGTTTTCTGGAGCCTGTACTGCAATGACTGTGCTACTGACTTACATTTATTTACATGTAAAGTATGTAATGTCTGTATATTTTGTGATCTATTTTCTCCCATTGTGAGAAAGTGAGTATCCTAGAATATCAATGAACATGAATCATTCTTTCACTTTTTATTGTATGAAAGCACATTGCCTCTTTTTTTTTTTTTTTACATATTTAGTTGTATCAATGGATAAGTACTTGGTTGCTGTATTAATGCTCCAGTTGTGTATATTATTTTATAGTAACTACCCCCTGAATTCTGTTCTATGAATTGCACATTGCATAGATTAAATGCATGATGCAACTTTCTGCAAGTGGGCTAACTTTTCATGTTATGATTTTGTTAGTAAGGATGGTGCTCAACTTGACTCCCAGTCACGTCTACTTCCGAAGGGTGGAGGGGGGGTTAAGGTGAAACAACCCAAGCCCTTCCAGTGTAGTACATATTACAATACATAATGAAGCTTAAGCCAAAGGAACATGGGAACATTTCCAGGTTGACCAAAAATATGAACATTCGTTTGGAAACTTCATGGTGCAGCATCTGATGGTTGGTCCTTAGTTGGATTCCTCATTTTTTCTTCTGCATTTTGTAGGTGAAATTTCAGTCTTGCAATGTTTTACCATCTTTCTCTACTTAACTTTTTTTTATAAAATGCGCTATGGTGTGTCGTGGGGAGATGTCAACCATGGCCTCTTTCCATAACCTCCTTATGTTATGCTGCGTACAGTTAGGGAAGTAGGTAGATAGAGTAAATCATTACCATATGTATAGTAAATCATTACCATATAGCAGATACCATTACCATAGCTAGCATTACCATATGGCAGATAGATTCAGTGCAAACGTCACCCCCCCACCTCCAAAAGGGCCCACAACAATACCAGAAAAGTGTAGTGCCCCAGAAATCACAGATGCACAGGTGAAAATAGCCCTTTCAAAAGCCAAAAACACAGCATCAATGGGTCCAGATGGTGTCCCAGGATGCGTCTTGCACGAACTACAGAACAAACTAACCCCCCACCTAAACACGCTGTTAAACCTCAGCCTCTCCACAGGCTACGTGCCCATAGAATGGTGCACAGCAACAGTTATTCTGCTCCACAAAGGAGGGGCCACAACTGACCCTGGTAACTATCACCCCAATAGCCTGACTAGCCTGGTCTGCAAGGCTATGGAGCGCATCATCATGGAACTCATTAACAAAGACATTGGGAACCTCCAAACACTTGACCTGACCCAGTTTGGCTTTGTTAAGGGCAGATCATGCCTACTAAACCTGGTTGCTTTTTTGAGACAGTCACCAAGGCCATAGATGAGGGAAAGGTGGTTCACACAGCCTACCTTGACCTCACCAAGGCGTTTGACAATATTCCTCACTCAGGTATTATAGAAAGACTTACCAGCCTGAACATAAACCCCTATGTCACAAGATGGGTTGCCAACTGGCTTACAGACAAGAACTCACGTGGTAAGAATAGCAGGCTCCAGGTCTGACTCTAAACCAGTCACAAGTGGTGTCCCGCAAGGCTCAGTCCTGGGACCACTACTGTTTGGCATATACTTCTCAGAAGTACAGGCAAACACAGGAGGACTATGGCTAACCAAGTTCACCGATGACTGCAAACTGGGAGCCATAATTGACTCTCTGGCTGACACTGACATCCTCCAAAAAGGCCTTGCTGAGACGGACACCTGGTTTCAAAGTCAGGGCCTCAAGCTGAATGCTAAAAAATGCATAGTCATCCCATTTGGGAAAAACAAAACACCCACAAATTACCACATAGGTGGCAGCCCCCTTAATACAGAAGAGGTTATAAGAGATCTGGGGACCCAGGTAGATAGTAATCTCTCCTTTGACAATCATATTGCCAAAGTAGTTAGAACATCCTTCTATGTGGCCCATCTAAATACTATAGGGTTCGCATCTAGAAATAAAGAGGTTATAGTTCCCCTCTACTCGTCACTCATTAGACCCATCATAGAGTACAATGCCCCATTTGGGATGTACCTCACAAGATACTTCCAACAGCTGGAAAGACCACAAAAGTACCTCACCAAGAAGATTACTGGCATCAAACATATGTCCTATGTAGACCGACAGGAAAAAGCTCCGGCTGTACTCAATGGCATATTGCTTACTCAGAGGTGATCTCTGCCTGACTTACAAAGCCATATCCAACTCAGAATTGATGGACATGTTCCACCTAAAGAAATCCAAGTCACTGCGAGCCACATGCTCTAGTGAGCTAAACCTCGCCACAACAATAAACAGAACATGTTGGAGGGATAGATTCCTGTCACAGAGACTCCCCATGCTTTGGAACAAAATTCCTAACTACATTAGGCAGAGCCCCTCACTAACACTCTTCAAGAGAAACCTTGATGAGTGGATGGGTAACAGAAAATACACCCCTGGGATCACTTCATTGGTTCTGCTTGACAGAGGCTCAGTTAATTAATCAATGAGGCGGCGAAAGCCGACACACTCTGGCTAGGCTTATAAATGCCCTCGGGCAGATAGCCGAGTACCTACCTATGAACCTATTAACCTATATGTATGGTCCTTTAGTATACTAAGTAAAATGTTGAGTTTATAAATGCATTGTCAGCAATTTACCATTAGTATTAAATGAACAAAAAACTGCATTCAAATTGTATGCATACACATTAGTCCAACAACTAATTGTAATTGTAACTGCTAGATATATTCATAAAATAATAAAAAAGATGAATGTTACAGTAGAAGATATATTTAAACTATAAACCCTGCCCTTTTGCATCTTGTGTCTAATATATTCACATAAATGTGCTGTAAAACAGTTCAAGAAGTGACATAATTGAATTGCAGTGTTACAAAATGTACTCACTATAAATTTCTATAAACGGGGTATGACATGCAGTTTGTACTTTTTTGACAAGTAAATTATACATTGTCCCAGATTTTTTTTTATTTTCATTCAGTCCTTAATAAAGGTTATGGGGAGAACTGCTCATTAGTATCCCCATGATCTGACACTAAGAATGTGAAAAACATAATTTTGTTTGTTCACACATAAACTAAGTCTCACCTGTTAGTGAAAAATATAATTTAAGTACCAGTAAACTAGCTGTGCTCATAATTCAAGGTTATAATTCCCAGCAGCACCATTGCTAATCCACTTAATACCAATCAGTCAAGCTTGATTTGTCAGAAGCAGCTAAAGCAGCCAATTAATTCAATATTCAGCAATTATGTTAAACAGCAAGCTGACTTTTTCAACGATATACTCTACAGCTATGAGCTCACACTGTATGCTGCTTTAGCAGTGAGAAGAAATCTAATTTTAAATAATTTATCCATTTAACTCTGATGAAAATGAATGCCTTTTAGAGAGGAAAATTCTGATTTACTAATACACAGTGCATGTTAAACAGTTTTTGATCCCAAACCGAGACTTTTTTCTGCCCACAACAATGTAGATGAACAAGGAGGATCCATTCACTCTTAATAGGTAGGTTTAGTAGGTTAATAGTAGGTTTACTGTGAAGTATGCAATTTTGTAAGTTTCGCATTTTTTTAAATTGCTTAGGCATTATTTAACAAAACAAAAGCTTACTCCATTTATATTATATGTGTGAGCTGTTGTGTCAACATTATTTTATTATTGCTATCCAAAAGCACAGAAGAAAATTCCTGACCCAGAGACTCCCCAGACTCTGGAATAGACTGCCCATACATGTCAAGCAGAGTGCCTCTCTGGCCCTCTTCAAAAGGAACCTTGATGATTGTACGAGAGAAAGGAAATTCACCCTGGGGATCATGTCAGTTGCCCTGCTAGAAAGGGGTCCAGGGAAGTAAATAGTGTGGGAAGAAATAGCCAGGGAATTGTTATAGATAGGCTTGTATAGGCCCTAGGGCTGATAGACTAGTACCAACCTATGAACCTATGAACCTATTTGACATTGGTTTGGGGTCGATAGTAGGCTTGGCATAGTGAATATATGTGTGGGATGGACAGGACAGAGCAGCCCAGCATCTTGTGTTTATCTTCTGGTGTTAAGTGTGAGAAGCAGTCTGTGTATGCAACAACTGACAAATAACTGTACATTTAGGTGTTGGGGCACCCTAATGTTACTCCAGAAATTTTGGGAGAATTCCCATTCTTTTCCTTTCATTGTCATAGGAAGGGAAGAGCAGAATAGCTTCTGTCCTGCATGGCAGGTTGCAGGAACACGAATGAGAGAAAAGTATATATATATGTTTTCTCATTTTTAATCAAACTCATTTAACTTCTCTGATATCCTTTTAATGAATGTGCAGATAAAGATCACAGCCATACCTCTCAAACTCTTAGCCCAAGAAATCTGGACAAAGCCTTCCTAATCGGGGAACAAAGGCCCAAAAATAGGGACAGATCTTAAATATTGCTCTTATAAACTTATAAAGTAACTAGAGTAACAAGGTTTGTGTTAAAATGCATTTTCTAAAGGATATAAAGTCTGAAACCTCAAATGTATGTCATTATTTAGTGATTTCATTCTACACTTTATCCAAGTAATTTGCCAGAAGATCGCACATTTTATAGGTTCATAGGTAGGTACTAGGCTACTGGCCCTAGGGCCTATATAAGCCTAGCCAAACGGTACCCTGGCTTTTGCCATGCAAGAAAAGTATTTTCCTTTGCCCCTGTCAAGCAGAGCCACAGAAGTGATCCCCGGGGTGAATTTTCTATCTCCCATCCAATCATCAAGATTTTTCTTGAAGAGTGCTAATGAGGAGTTTTGTTTGATATAGACAGGTAGTTTGTTCCAGAGTATGGGAAGTCTCTGAGATAGGAATCTATCCCTCCAGCATGTTCTGTTTATTGTGGTGACAAGGTTTAGGTCATTAAAGTATGTAGCTTGGAGGGATTCGGATTTCTTTACGTGGAGCATGTCCAACAGCTGGGTTTGACATAGCTTTGTATGTTAGGCAGAGATCGCCTCTGAGTAGGTGATATGCGACAGAGTAAAGCTGGAGTTTTTTGAGACAGTCTGTGTAGGGCATCTGTTTAAGGCCGGTAATCCTCTTTGTGAGGTATTTCTGTGGCCTTTCCAGTTGTTGCAGATGTCTTGTGAGGTACTTACCAAAAGGGGCATTGTACTCTATAATGGGTCTAATGAGTGATGAGTAGAGGGGAACAATGACCTTTTTTTTCCTGGATGAGAAACCTTTTGTGATGAGGTGTGCCACATAAAAGGATTTCCTGACTGCTGTGGTGATGTGATTATCAAAGGAGAGACTACTGTCCACCTGTGTCCCAAGGTCTCTTATCACACTTTTGGTGTTAAGTAGACTGCCGCCTATGTGGTAGTTCATGGGTACAGAGTTTTTACCAAAAGGGATGACAATGCACTTTTTGGCATTGAGCTTGAGGCCATGGCTTTGGCACCAGACATCTGTCTCAGTGAGGCCCTTTTGTAGGATGTCAACATCGTTAGGAAATTTCGATTATGGCTCCTAGTTTGCAGTCCTCTGCAAACTTTGTTAGCCAAAGACATTCTGTGTTAGCCTGTATTTCAGAGAAGTAAATACCTAGCAGGAGAGGACCTAGGACTGAACCCTGTAGTACTCCACTTGTCACTGGTCTGAAGTTGGATTTAGAGTCTGCGACCTTCACAGTGTGGGTTCAGTTAGTTGGCAACCCATCTTGTGACATAGGGATTTATACCTTGTTTAGTGAGTTTGTCTATAATTCCAGAGTCGGGGATGGTGCCAAAAGCCTTGGCAAGATCTAGATAGGCTGTGTGTACCACCTTACCCTCATCTACAGCTTCGGTGACCACTTCAAAGAAGTCTGTCAGGTTTAGGAGACATGATCTGCCTTTTACAAACCCAAACTGGGTAGGGTCGAGAGTTCGGAGATTACCAATGTCATTGTTTATAAGTTCCATGATGATATGCTCCATAGCCTTGCAGACCAGGCTCATCAGGCTAATGAGGTGGTTAGTTCCCGGGGTTCGTGATGACTCCCCCTTTGTGGAGTGGGATAACCATTGCTGTGCACCATTCAGTGGGCACAAAGCCTGGGGTGAGGCTATGATTGAACATGGTACTTAGGTACATGAAGAACAGACTGAAAATTTGAGGCAAAAATCTGGGACATTCTGCAAAAATCTGGACAGTTGAGAGGTAATGATCACAGCTCTCAAGATGGCATAGCTCATAACCTAATAACATTATCTGTCTCTCACTTTTGATAGAGAGTAAGAAAGTGAGAAATAGTTGCAAGTTATGGCTTGAGGGCAATGATTTCCAGTCTTTATTACTTCTTCATTGCTGTAACATACAATGTAAGATGTCACAACTCCAGTCAGGACTCCTGGCAACAATCCATCTTCAAGAGATCAGTGGCCTAATGATAATGGACATCAGCTGTGTATAACAGCCCTATGCTTCTAATGCTTAGTCAAACACTGTGCTTGTACTGTTCTGATGAGGTCATAACAAGGCCAAAATATGCATATCCACAGCTGGTGGGGTTTGGCTTTTTTGGCCTGAAAGTGTCTATTAAAATGGCAAAACAAGTCATAGGCATTCAGAATCACCAATTAGCTGAAACACCTGATGTTCATAAGGACCATTTGCATATATCCCATGTGCCTCTGATACAAGAGGTTTGGGAGGTCAGTCAGTGGAAGTTCTAGCTTTGCTGGAGTTTTCATTTTGTTTTTACTGATTGATTTTTAGAGACCTTCTCACTTATTGTTTTAATCTTCAGAGATATTGGAATAGGGATTCAGTATATAGTTGTATGCTGCTAACCAAGTACATCTCAGTTTGTTTTCAGTAGGGCCATATATGATGTTGGCATCTGCTGTTAACCTTGCTTTTATCATTGTTTCATCCAGTTTAGTAGCTCTGAGTTGCTAATGAAGTGTGTTCTTTGTGTGTTTTTTTTTGTAGAATATTTTCTCTATTTATATTAAATGTAGTGAAAAATCTCATAACTATACCCCCCCCCCCAAATCAGGCATCTCAGAACAGATATTTTCAATGGATATTAACATTGATTTTCTAATCTTTTTTTAATTCATTGGCAATGTTAAATGTCGTTCTCTCCAGGCATTTTAAAATTTTAAAATCTTGCTTCATGCCACACCTGTGTTTTAAAAGCATTATGTTACTAGCAATGTGTCTACTTTTTAGAGTACTTACCTTCTCATTTCCTGTAAAGTGCAATGGAATATGTCACAGCTTAATTCAGGATCCCACCCCCTTGTTACAGTAGCAGTCAGAATAATATAGTTCAAGTATTTCAGAATAGTATTTAGTGTCATAGAATATGCCATACTACAGTACTGGTAATAGTTCTTTGTTGCTTTAAATTGCAATGCAAAATGTCTGACCTCCAGATAGGATCTGCTGTATCATAGCCCCCTGTGATTCCCCGGCACTGGCCTAGTAAGCAAGGAGCCTCAACCCTCATCATTGGCAACAGTACACAATGGGAGGATGACAAGTACACACACAGCAAAGTACATTTCCCCTTAAGGGCACACAGAGATGTCAGTCACTCTGGGGATGGTTTCTCCCACTTTCTCCTTTCTCTCTTTCTCTGGATTCCCACACTGGCACAGCTATAGGGTTGAGATCTCAGCCTAGTGGCCAAGCTAAGACCTCAAGCACCCTCTCTGTCCAACCAGTGCTTCATGTCCCTTCCCAAGTAGCTCTCTCTCACACACACACACACACACACACACACACACACACACACACACACACACACACACTTTGAGATTTGATTTATATACAATCACACACATATACCTGGGAAAGGCTAGCACAGGTTTACTAGTTATGCTCCCTTTGCCCATACAGTAAGGTAGTACCAACTGCCACCAGCCACCCTTGCTTATCAGCTACTATAAGTTCATTAGAAAGGGTGTCCAATCCTACTGAGTAATGTTGCTAATAATCCAAATGGTAGTCTGACCAAGCAAGGCTATTTAGGAATGGCCTGTATAGTGTCACCAAATACATATGCAAGTACTCTAAGAGCTTAAAAATGTCTCACAAATATCAGCCACAAAGATATGTTAAATATAATTAATAATAAATAATAAAGAACAAGACAATACTAAGAAAACAAACACAGTTACTTCATAGTTCAAAATCACAGGAAATATTTTAAAACAACATTGCCGGACAGTCTCAAATAAATGCAGAAAACATTTAAACTAATCTTTACTATAGTATCCAAACGTTGCGAGGAAAAAACAAACCCAATAAAAATAAAAATAATCCACTCTGCTATCTTCTCAAGCAACAAAAGAAGGGAACACAGTAGAAAGCGGCCCCAGCCAGACGTTTATTGAAACAACTCAGAACATAAAAAATACATATATCCAAAGTTAAGCGCTTTCACCTATCGTATATAGGCTTCATCAGAACTAATACATTTTGACAATACGCCATTTTAAATAACCTTTTTGGCGCGAAACTACAAAGGGTTGTTCATCATTCTTAAAGTTGTATGTACCTTCAATTTGATTAAACAAATGAATTTATTTAATGTAAAATAAAAATGTATAAATGTATGTGTATATAAGTTACTATGAATAGCATAGCCTCCTCTCTACACATACTGATTAAGTATCATATAACAACAATATTCTTTAAAATAAAATATGTGACATTCATATTTTAGAATGTACATTTACTGTATTAGTAATGTATAGGTTGCAATGTACATATGTATAATCGCTAAATTCATTAAAACGTCTATTATTAAACTCCCTTAATGAAATGATGAATAAATATTGTGTTAAATAATCCTTTGACAATTAATATTGTGTTGTAACAATAATATAATTAAAAAAGTATTATTAAAAATATTTTGAAAAATATGTATACAAACTAATAAAATAGTTGAAAAATTATTAGAAAAAATTTTTTAGAAAAATTTCTTAAAATGTAGGGAACTGATGTGCAAAATTTATATTCAATATAATTTACTATCAATACTACACTATATTTAATGTTTATATATAATATGCAATAAATATAGTATTAATAAATAATTGATTAGTGTAGGAGAATGAACAAATATAAAAAGTGTGTGAATAAAAAATCATCAGAATCAATTGATTATTGATAATATTTGTATTGTTAATCAATAGAATTAATGTGTTCTTAAAACATGTTCACTTATGTTATGTTGACTATTTGACTGTAAATGACACTTTCATTGTGTGTAGAATAATTAATAAATATCATAATAAAATTATTATGCCCTATAGTGTGTCAGATACTATGCTGCTAATTTCAGTATTAATTTGTTGTTAAAAATTCACCATTAGAAAATACAATATTGAAAATTCATAATATATATAAATCAATACTAAAAAGTGAAAATTAAAGTTAAAAAATCAACATTGTCAGAACAACATTAACAATATTATGTTTAAAAAAATGTTGATTTTTTAACTTTAATTTTCACTTTTTAGTATTGATTTATATATATTATGAATTTTCAATATTGTATTTTCTAATGGTGAATTTTTAACAGCAAATTAATACTGAAATTAGCAGCATAGTATCTGACACACTATAGGGCATAATAATTTTATTATGATATTTATTAATTATTCTACACACAATGAAAGTGTCATTTACGGTCAAATAGTCAACATAACATAAGTGAACATGTTTTAAGAACACATTAATTCTATTGATTAACAATACAAATATTATCAATAATCAATTGATTTTGATGATTTTTTATTCACACACGTTTTATATTTGTTCATTCTCCTACACTAATCAATTATTTATTAATACTATATTTATTGCATATTATATATAAACATTAAATATAGTGTAGTATTGATAGTAAATTATATTGAATATAAATTTTGCACATTAGTTCCCTACATTTTAAGAAATTTTTCTAAAAAATTTTTTCTAAAAAATTTTTTTTAATAATTTTTCAGCTATTTTATTAGTTTGTATACATATTTTTCAAAATATTTTTAATAATACTTTTTTAATTATATTATTGTTACAACACAATATTAATTGTCAAAGGATTATTTAACACAATATTTATTCATCATTTCATTAAGGGAGTTTAATAATAGAAGTTTTAATGAATTTAGCGATTATACATATGTACATTGCAACCTATACATTACTAATACAGTAAATGTACATTCTAAAATATGAATGTCACATATTTTATTTTAAAGAATATTGTTGTTATATGGTACTTAATCAGTATGTGTAGAGAGGAGGCTATGCTATTCATAGTAACTTATATACACATACATTTATACATTTTTATTTTACATTAAATAAATTCATTTGTTTAATCAAATTGAAGGTACATACAACTTTAAGAATGATGAACAACCCTTTGTAGTTTCGCGCCAAAAAGGTTATTTAAAATGGCGTATTGTCAAAATGTATTAGTTCTGATGAAGCCTATATACGATAGGTGAAAGCGCTTAACTTTGGATATATGTATTTTTTATGTTCTGAGTTGTTTCAATAAACGTCTGGCTGGGGCCGCTTTCTACTGTGTTCCCTCCTTTTGTTGCTTGAGAAGATAGCACAGTGGATTATTTTTATTTTAATCTTTACTATAGTCTTATCTATATCTAAAAGGGATACCATGCCCTAAGTCTTACTTACAGACAACATGCAGGCAGAAGTGCTGAGTGGGTGCGTCTAGGTCAAAGACAAGATACACAATGCAAAGTCTCTCTTTGAGAGAGTTCTTAAATTAATAATAAACATTACTGCTGGGTTAGCTTGGATGATATCACTTTTTGTCACCTGCCTTCAGTTCCCAGGCTAAACCGGAAACTAATAGGATTTAACATCTCTGTGTGAGAAATATATATCTGTCAGATCTGCAGCTGCTAGGAAGTCATAAAGCAATCAAACACTTTACATTTTAAACATAGTAATTACTTTTCTTTTCAGACAATAGAAAAATGTCTAGCTCTAGACATTGTGTCTGCTTGCTGCATTAAAACTAAGTTTTACAGCACATTATAAAGCACATAATTTCAACTTTTGTTCTTGAAATTCTGTAAGTTAATCTTCTTTGTTCAGGCAAGGTATGCTGTGGTTACAGTCTTGAAGCTCAGTACATAACATACAATTCTGTATAAATCATACTAATTTTCAGAAATGACACAAACTTATTTACAAAATTCCAGATAGCCGGGCTGGCAGTGTCCCATTTCTCCCCTCCCCTAAAACTCAAGCTAGTTTTTCAAGTGACTCTTGAGAATCATTGCTTGAGAGGGTTGAGCCTATCTGAGAATACCTTACCCCATTCCCTGTCTTGACAGCCCATTTGCATTGGCATTGCTAACCTCACTGTGGTACTGCACTGTCATATCATATGCTTGCAACCCTAGGCTCCACCTTATAAACTTGGCATTTTGCTATCTGGCTGAATGTAGCCATGTTAAGGGAATGTGGTCTGTAACTATAGTGACTTTCCTTCCATACAGATAAGGCTGAAGTTTCTGCAGTGCCCACACTATGGCTAGGCATTCCTTTTCTACAGCTGCATAGCATTCCTCCCTGGGTTGGAGGATATGGCAGAGATAAACCACTGGGTGTTCTTTTCCCTCTGAGGAAACCTGGCTAAGTACAGCCACCACCCCATGGTTTGAAGCATTCACCTGCACAACAAATTCTTTGCTGTAATCTGGGCTGGCTAACACAGGGGGTCCTCCCAAAGCTAATTTAAGCTTCTGGAAAGCTGTCTCACATGCTGGGGTCCATGGTTTACTATCAAAATATTGAAGTTCAATAAAACAGATGTTCGGCACATTGAACTGAAGCTTCTACTTCCTGTATATTAATTAGGTTCAAATGTCGGATCTGTTGAACAAATTCAGCAGGTTCTGTATTTATGTTGAATATCAAACATGATGTCAGTGTAGGTGCAAACATAAGTTAAATACCTACACTTGTATTCATGTTTTAGCAGGGGGCAGGCCCCCTTGTACCCCACTGTGGGGGAGTTGCACCCACCACACCCCCTACTAACTAAATATTCCAACTCTGAGATCGCACTACACTGAGGAATGTGATACATTTCCCAAACTGCTCTTTACTACTACTCTATGCATAACATCAAGTAAATATCAGTGAATGCACAGTTGCATTATCTGATATTTACTCTCATTCTCCTAACTTTTTGTAACACAGAAACTGACTGACTGCCATTCATCTTTTTGTGTTCGCAGAACCAACCTTCGACATTTTGATAGTAAGCTGAGGTCCACACTACCTTATCTAGCCTGTTTTTCCTTGTCAGGTCTGTTAGGGGAGCAGCTATGGTACTAGAAATGGGGACAAACTTTCTATAGTATCCTGCTGTCCCTAAGAATGCCTTTACCTGCTTTTGGTAACAGGGGTAAGGTCATGCCTGAATGGCTTCCACTTTGCAGGTTCTGGCCTGATCTTACTACTTCCACTCGATGTCCCAGGTAGGAGACCTCTGCCATAACAACTGATATTTTCTGGGTTTAATGGTCAACCCAGCCTTCTGTAGTCTGCCCAGCACCTCTCTGACATGTTGAAGGTGCTCTTGCCAGGAATGGCTGTAGATGGCAATATCATCTAGGTAAGAAAGAGCAAAATCTCCTGTTCCTGCTAAGATATGATCTATCAGCCTTTGGAAAATTGCTTGGTCATTTTTCATTCCAAAGGGCATCTTCATGAACACATACAAGCCAAAAGGAGTCACAAAGGCTGACCTCTCTCTAGCAATTTGAGTCAAGGGCACCTTCCAGTAACCCTTGGTAAGATCAGTGATGGTAAGATACTTAGCCCCACCCAACTGCTGTAAGGCTTCATCTGTCCTAGGAATGGGGTAAGCATCTGACTCTGTGTGACTATTTAATTTCCTTTAGTCCACACAGAACCTGGTGCTGCCATCCTTCTTTGGTACCAGCACCACTGGGGAGACCCAGAGACAGCTGGACTCCTGAATTACCTCCAGTTTCAACATTTTCTGTATCTCCTCTCTCAAAGTCTGGTTGACTCTCTCAGGCACCCTATAAGAGGCCAGCTTAAAAGGCCTTTGTGGTCCTGTATCCACATGGTGCTGCAGCAGGTGGGTGCACAAGGGTTTCCCAGTGAACATGTCTCCAAACGCCTGTAACACTGCTTGGATTTCTCGAACCTGGGTAGGGGATAGCTGCTGAGACATTGCTACCCCTTCCACTGAGGTATCAGTCTGAGCCTCAGTGAGGAGATCAATTACCAGATCCCTCTCAGACTCCTCTTGCCATCCACTAAGGGCTTCCCTATCATGGTAAGGATTCATCATGTTAACATGGTACAGTGTATGCCCCTGCCTCCTGCCTAGCAGTTCTACCATGTAGTTAACATCACAGAAACAACAACAAAGTATGAACACGACCTGGATACACTCCATAAAGAATGATTTATTCACAAATAAAATAAATTAGGAACAGAGTTGCTATTATGCTGGGAGAATGAGAAATAGACTCACCAGCAGTAGCTAAACTGATGTCAATTATCTCTAGGCACGGAGAGGAAAATTCCAATGTTTGAGGGACATCACAGCACTTGAATGTACCTACTAGCCATGGGACTGCTAACCTGAATGGTAATGTTACTGATAAGGTTTCTGCTTCACAACGCCCACTCTCACTGACTTCCTACGTAAATGTAGCTTTTCATTCCTATTCTGATACTATGGAAAGTTTGTCTGGATGGTTGCAGCCTATACCCCATTTCAACTTTAACACAACCAACCCAGCTAACATTTCTGTCTCTAATACACCACTTGATATTCGCATCAACCTTAGGACTTTGGGCACTTATTCATTTAAATTGAAAAAATTACAACTGGAAGTATTATACTTCCATGAATGCATTAGTAGAGGTATTGTGCTGAAAGGCTTAAGAACATGGTGCTACCCTACTGGGTTAATTCCTGATTCTCCTTTTCATTTAGTGCTCATACAGTTATTCAATCAGCAAGGCATCCAATTGATGGAATGCTTTATTAAGAACTATAACGAACAGATTAAATCTTTAGAAGAGCGTATATGTGTTTTGGATAAAACTATTAAAAATAACAGTGATTTTTACAGGTATTAGTTTGATTACGACCACATCTTTACTAGTATAGATGCACAAATGCACAAATTCAGTGCTATCAAGCTGAAAAAACTTAACAGGGATGAAAATGAATACAGCAAGAGAAGTACCTATCCCCGCCCCCCTGAGTCTCAACAATGGGGATTGACAGATTGTCCATCCAATCAGATTCTTAGAATAATGAGTGATGATGATGTCACAAGTTTTAACACGCCCGAGGAAGACGATTCTGCTTTACAAGCAGCTGAAGCACTCAGACATAGTGAACGTATTCAAAATCAAAGAATTAACCATAATGGACAGAATTCTACAAAGGGATTACATTGGAATAACAGCATTAATGATCAAAATTTTCAGGGGAACCAGAACTCTGCACAGGGAAGTCCAAATTACAGAAACAGAAAAAGGAACCACAGGAACAAATGACAGGCTCAGAGATAATTGACATCAGTTTATCTAATACTAGTGAGTCTATTTCTCTTTCTCCCAGGCATAATAGTAACTCTGTTCCTAATTTACATTATTTGTGAATAAATAATTATTTTTGGAGTGTATCCAGGTCATGTTCATACTTTTTTGTTATTTTCCAAGTTTGTTTTGTGGTTTATAGTATGTAGTTAACATCACTGACCTTCTTTACCACCTTATAGGGTCCCTCCCAAGCTGCCTGCAGGTTGTGGTGTCTGACAGGAATGAAAACCATTACCTGCTGTCCTACAGCATACTCTCTAGCTTGAGTATTCCTGTCATACCAGACCTTTTTCTGCTATTGGGCTTCTGCCATATTCTCCTGGGCCAAGCACACGAGTTCCCTGAGACTTGTCCTGAAGTTTAGAAAATGTGCCACAACAGACTCCTTGTAGGATTCACAGTCACCCTCCCACTCATCTGGATTCATATCTAGAGGTTCCCTCACCCTATCCCCATACATCAACTGAAAGGGTGAAAAATCTGTGGATTCCTGAGGCACCTCTCTGTAAGCAAACAACAGATGGAGCAAATATTTGTCCCACTCTCTCTTAAACTGGTCTGCAGATGCCTATAGCATCATCTTGAGTGTAGAGTTTAACCTCTCAACAAGACCCTTAGTCTGGGAGGAATTGCGGGTGCTTCACCCCACAGTGCTTCCACAGACAAGCCAGCAGGTCTGACATTAAACCAGTACTTCTATCAGTCAAGTATTTCTTTTGGAAAACCTACTCTACTGAAAATTTCTAACAAAGCATTTGCCACCCTTTCTGCCTTAATGGAGGACAGAGCCACTGCCTCAGGGTATCTGGTAGCATAATCTACTACCACTAAGATATACTTTTTCACTGTGGAACGTGGGATACACTGAGGCCCCACAGTATCCATAGCTACCATCTGAAATGGCTCCTCCATCACAGGCAAAGGCATCAAAGGAGCTTTCACCTTGTCTTCTGCCTTGCCTTCCTTTTGGCACTGCTCACAGGTCCTACAGTACCCTGTTACATCTCTGGAAATCCCAGGCCAATAAAAGTTCTCTTTGTCCGTTTTATGCCCATATGACCTGCAAAGGGAATATCATGGGCTATGGCTAGAAATGCCAGATGGTAGGAACTGGACAATACCAACTGCTGTATTCTCTCACCCTCTAGCCATCCCTCAGGGGTTCACTCTCTATGCAGTAACACTTTATCCCAGTATTCAGATTCCCCCTTCCCTTGAGAATCAGGTGCCTCATTAGCTACCTCCCTCAGGTCTTGCAATGTAGGGTCTGAGAGATGAGCCAGTGTCAACTCTGTCTTTGTAACCCTTCCCATCTACTGTTCCACAAGAAGTCTGGCATCCTCTGACAGCAGTGCCTCACTGTTAGCCTGGGTACTACTACTACTCACCTCTGCCCTTGAAGTCACTCTTTCCAAGGGAACATCAGTACCCACAAGAAGTTGTGGCTCACTTTCAGTTGCACTGCTATAGGGTAGCTCCCTCCCTGAAGTAACCACCTCACCAGTTTTGACTGCAATAGTATGGTCTGCCTGGGTTTCTCCCAGGCTATCAGATACACGTGCTTGTTTCCAAGCCTGAATGTGTGTAACTGCATGTACACACAGTACTGCATTATCAAAATCATTCCCTATCAGGACATCTGCAGAGATACTTGCTGGCTTCCTTTTCCACTCTCCCAGTGAAGATGAACCCTATCCAAAGGTACTTAGAATGGGGTCCCTCCTAAAGCTCTGACTGGAGTAAACTGCCCAAGCAAGTAGTACTCATCTGTAACCATTGCAGGCTTCACCATGGTCAGGTCAGAGGTTGTGTCTCTCTTAGCAATGGCCTCTTTCCCATTCACCAAGATAGGATATAACTTTTTGTGGTAATTTAGTACCCTTCTTGTCTCGAGACAACCTACTGCTGGCATTTTGTCATTCCCGCTTACTGGCTGTCCCACCTTTTGTTCCCCACCTTACCTCCATGGACATCTATATGCTACATGGCCCCACTAGTTGCATTTAAAACATTTAACCCTTGGTCCTGGATGTGTACCTGGACTAGTGGCTTCCCCCTCTACTGGTAGATTCTGTTGGGGCAGTGTGGGCTGCCCACCATGGGTTTCCTTAGAACCATGAGCAGCACTGGGTGTCCCTTTCCTGTGCAGTGATGCCCTGCTTACTAGGCATAGCTTTCCCTTCTTCCCCAACTCATCTGCAGTATTGCATTGTCTATCAGCTAACCAGCTTCTCATGTCCTCAGGAAAAGTGCTAAGTGCTTGTTCCCTTACAAAAAGGTCTGCCATCCCTTCAAAAGTGGTGAGCTGACATCCACTCACCCACCTATGAAAATAAGTGCTTAGTTCAACAATATATTCACACACACTTTTATCTGCCTTGGGGGTACTCTGAGGCCCCATAATATCCATAGCTACCATCTGAAATGGCTCCTCAATAACAATGTGTCTATGCTCACAAAACTTTTTACTTTTTTGTATAAGCTTCAGGTGTTAAAACATTCTAGCAAACAGCTTTTTTTATAATATTGTAATTCAAACAATCAGCATCAGACAGTTCATAAATAACAGTTACAGCTTTACCATGGAGTAAGGGGTCAGGAACCATACCCAGAGCCCTTGGTCAACAGTATACTGTTTACATACCTTCTCAAACATATGAATGAAACTATCAAATGTATCCCCCTCTGTAAATTGTCGAAGACTTTTACTAACCTTTGGTTCTTCTGAGGTTTGGTTACTCCCTTCCTCATTACCTCCATGACTGTGGTGAAGAGTCAGCATCTCCTTTTCATGTTGCTTCTGCCTCTCCTTCTCCTCAGCCTCCAGCTGTCACAGTTTTTCATTTTCCTTAGCCTTAAGACATCTCAGTTTTTTGTTGCTTCTATTTCCAAATTCTTGGCCTCCAGCTAAAGTCTCTTTAACTCCAGATAGATTTTTAAGTCCTCTTTGGAAAAGTTGAGCTGTCCATTTTCTGAGAGGTGTACATCTCCACTTCCAGTCTGATTGTCCTCCTATTCTGTGATGCAGCTGTGACTAAAGCTGCAATCATGTCTGCTTTAGTCAGGTCGGCATGCACCAGTCCTTTAGCCTGGCACATTTAAGCCAACTGGTTCCTTGTCAGCTTGCCATACTCCTCTAATGACATGCTTGCCTGCTCTCCCTGACTAACTAAGCTAACAAAAAAAATTGTGATATGATCTCGGAAAGTTCACTGCATGACTGATTGAGAGTACAAACACCTTCAGTGACCACTGTACAAAAAAGCCTACAAGAATTCAATATCCCACCACTGCCACCAATTAATATGTGACACCCCTGCACTGGCCTAGTAATCAAGGAGCCTCAATCCTCACCCCTGGCAACAGTGAGGGATGTACAGAATGGGAGGATGACAAGTACACACACAGTAAAGTACAATTTCCCTTAAGAGCACACAGAGATCACAGTCCGTCTGGGACTGGTTTCTCTTTCTTTCTCCAGATCTCCAATAAGACTCCTCACTGGCACAGCTATAATGTTGAGATCTCAGCTGAGTGGCCAAGCTAAGACCTCCAACACCCTCTCTGTCCAACTAGTGCTTCGTGTCCCTGCCCAAGTAGCTGACACACACACTTTGAGATTTTATTTATATACAAACACACACATACACCCAGGGAAGGCTGCACCGGTTTACTTAATATGCCCACCTTTTGCCCAGACTATAAGGTAGTACCAGCTGCCACTAGCCACCCTTACTTACCAACTACTATAAGCCCCTTATAAAGGGTGTCCAATCCTACTGTTTATGTTACTAATAATAAAAATGGTAGTCTGACCAAGCAAGGCTTTTTAGGAGTGGCCTGTACAGCATCACCAAATACATATGCAAGTACTCAAAGAGCTTAAATATGTCTCACAAATATCATCCATAAAGAGGTTTAAATATATTTAATAATAAATAATAAAAGAACAAGGCAATACTCAGAAAACACAGTTACTTCAGAGTTCAAAATCACAGGAAATATTTTAAAACAACATTATAGGACAGTCTCAAATAAATACAGAAAACATCTAAACAAATCTTAGCTATATTCCTTTCTATATCTAAGAGAGATAATATGCATTAAGTCTGACTTACAGACAACATGCAGGCAGAAGTGCTGAGTGGATGTTTCCAGGTCCAAGACAAAATACAAAATGCACAGTCTCTCTCTGAGGGAGTTCTTAACTTAAAAATAAACATTACTGCTGGGTCAGCTTGGATGACATCACTTTTTGTCACCTGCCTTCAGTTCCCAGGATAAACCAGAAGCTAATAGGATTTATCATCTCTGTGTGAGAAATTGTGAGAAATACATATCTCTCAGATCTGCAGCCTCTAGGAAGTCATAAAGCAATCAACCACTTTACATTTTAAATCTAGTAATTACTTTTCTTTTCAGGCAATAGAAAAACTTCTAGCTCTAGACATCGTGTCTGCTTGCTGCATTAAAACTAAATTTTATAGCAAATCTTAAAGCAGTTAATTTCAACTTTTTTCTTGAAGTTTTGTAAGTTAATATTCTATGTTCCAGCAGGGTATGCTGTGATTACATTCTTGAAGCTCAGTACATAACATACAGTTCTGTATAAATCATATCAATATTCACAAATGACATAGAATTATTTACAAAATTCCAGATAGCTGCACTGGCAGTGTTGCACCTCCATCAAGGATGTACTGTTAAAGTATTTCAGAATAATACTCATAACCACCCAGCTGTCCTTAACACTGGGATGGGACTGAAAGCAAGGGGCCAGAGAGACAGAGAGATGGCCACAAGCTAGAAGGAGAAGCGGGAGGTGCAAATTAGTTATTTAGTCTGGACTGCTAAACTCAATTGCTGCACTTTTGCTTCCTGACATCCTGCCATGTTGCAAACACTCTAGCTCCAAGCTGAACATATAATAATGAGTTTGAAAGGGTGCATGCACTTTTCCATAAATGTCAGTAAAATGCATGATCATCATCATCACAAGAGTGATATGGTGTTGTATGCATATAACTTTACAAGCTGAAAGTAGAAAATGCTTTCAGCCACTCGAGTTACTCACCCTAGAAGTCTCCTTTGTATCTAGGCAATTAAAAAGACAGGGTACCAATGACTAATGTGAGCTTCATACATCTGTACAAGTTAATTAGGTTCATATTATTTCATTGGGATAATGCAACAAAATAGCATATGTTGGTAACTAGCTTTTATTTTATTTGTCTTTTTTACTTACCTTTTTCATTTTTATAAGATTTAATAATTGATCTAAATTTTGCTTTTCATATGTTTAAGTGTTATAAATATTATACTAAAGTTTTAAACATTTTATGAATGTTTATATTTTTTTGTTTTCCTTAGTAATGTATTTCATTTTCTAAATGTTAACTTAGCAGATCTTATAGTTGTAAATTAAGTAGCAATAAACTTTAAAGCTTCTATAAATGAATTGCATAGGTCCGTAGGTGTATACTATGTTAACAACAACTAGGACACTTATAAGCCTGGCTGTGCAACCCAAATGTGACCCAAAATTTGATTTATATAGCGGATGATTTTCTGACTGCTTCTGTCCATCACAGACATAGGTGACAGCCCAAGGCTGAATTTCCAATTACTTATCCATTTGTCCATGCTGTTTTTAAATAATGTTTGGCAGAGCTCTGCTTTACATGGATGGCGAAACTGCTCCAGAAAATGGGAATTCTCTGTCTCTCCAATATGTACTATTTGCATTGCAAGTAGAATCTTGGTCTTTCTACCTAGTAGTTCTGATACTGTTTGTTTTGTGGATGTGCAAAAGTTTCTTCATAACACAGTCATTGGATGCCTTTTATGTCAGCTAAAGATAATTGAAAAGTTATTACTGTAAAGGTGTCTGAAATAATCTGGCCCTTTTACAAGGCATTTAAATCAAAATGTTATACAAGTACAAACATCCACTGGCAAAATGTTTTCCAGTAAACCGTGTATGTATAGATCCAGAAAAACTGAATGGAAAGCATGTTTCTCGCTGCATCTGAGAAATGTGTCAGAAGACCTTGTGGCTGTGATTAAAGATTATATTCAGTGTCTCAGTCAATAATGATACTTGTTCCACAGAAAATATGGATTCAGTGGAATTAAGTTTTAATAACCTAATTTTCATAAGTTCATATCACTACGAACTGGCTTGATGTGAAGTCACTAAACTAGGAAACTTTTAAATTGCTTATTATTTATTTGTTTGACATTTGTTTACTGGGATAGTCTGACTGGGTCACATAACCCATTTTCAGTGAAGGCCAAGGAGAGAAGCTCCACATTTAGCCATTTAGGTGCATACACAGATAAATTACAATTTTTACAACAATAATGTTAGTTAAGACTTAACACAATGCATTTAGGTATATACACTGATAGAATACAATTTTAAAGCAATAATTTTAGTAAAGACTTTACACACACCATTACAAGCAGATTAGAGTTGAAGAAAGAAACAAAAATGGGCAGTTGCTTAGAGTTTTGCTTAGAATGTAATTTAACTTCTAAGCTATTACAATGCATTAACAATAGATTACCTGAAAAGATAATGGTTAATCTATTTAGCATCATGTTAACATGAGAATAGGTTTACACTGGATTATATAAATAGCTTTACTTAGATAAGGGGAGAAATAACACAGAAGATTTGAGAAATTATAAATTTTGAGGGGTTTAGAGGGATAGAAAGAAGAAAGTAGACTAAGGTTATTGTTAGGGGAGAACAATTCTTGGTGAAGTTTCGTACATATTCAGGAGGGTAAGAGAGACTGCAGAGAAAAAGGAAGGTGGACAGAGGAAGCAGAGGTAGAGGGGATTAACCTGGATTAAATGTGCACTTTTAGAGAGGCTTTAAAGAGTTGGCTTCTGAGTATATCAGGGCCTCCAAATCTTTAACATATTCATCCAACCAAAATAATGCTTAGATATTATGTTTGGAACAAGTTTCAGGAATAATAGTTTGATTATTTTTAATTGCAATACTGTTTCTCTATACTTCTGGTGTTTATTATTTATATATCATAAATGTCATTAGAGGTTTGTAGCAACTCACATGTTGTCATCTTCAGACTTGCTAAACTATCAAACTATCAATAAATGTTAATGGTGTAAATAGTTGTTGCTATTTGGTTGTTATTTTTAATTGCTGGTTCTTTGCATTTGTTTCTATTTTTCAAAATTTTAATAAAGTATTGTATAACAAACAACGTTAGTTGTCTTTACCATGGATGCAAATTCAAATGTGAGAGAGTAAAAGCATGGTTAGCACTGCTCTGGGTAGTAGCTGATTATTTAACAGAAATCGTGTATCTGTTACATTTATCATTATTGTTACTCATATCTTGGTCTTTCTTCATTAAAGTAAATCCATTATGGATTACATTCAGAGTATCAAAGGAAAGTGCGAGTTACATTCTTACCTAATATTGTCAAGAGATAATGATGTGGGTTTATAGTCCAGTGCATTAAATTGGCACTGAGGTAGACAACAAAGCAGTGCTAAAGAGTTATGAAGAAAGAAATACGTATGAAAAAGGCATAAGTAAAGTAGAGCAATGTAGCCAAAAGCCTCTGAAGAAAGTCAAGTCTGGGATCTAATGCTGTAGTGTGTAAAACTCAGTATAAAATATAACAGGTAGTACAAGCCATTACCTGATTTGCCAATGAGCCAGTATGCATACTGATGGAAGAAAAGTATAGGAGGTGGTAGCATTAGTGATGCTATCTAAATGTTCAACACACAGTAGGAAGGTAAGGTTGTACCAGCTCCCATGGCATTGTATGCAGATAATGTTTGCTGTTGTGTTTAATTACCTATAAGGTATGCAGATAGGATTTTTCCTTTGTGACATAAATAAGGTAATATCAGTGCCCATCCCTAGTAACACAACACCTGAGAATAAGACTAATCATGCTTATGGAGATTTAAGCACGTAACATCAATGATTCTACCCTCAGTGTAGTTGTTAGGTGGGATCAGCTGGCTTTTTTGATCATACAACAGGGATCTGTATTACGCGATCAAAGAGTCAGTTAATTGAATGTAATTTTACAGCGAAAATGGCGTTCAGCGAACTGTTACAGGGAGATCATGGTACAGTGAAGCTCGGAATATCTGCACTTTCCTCACTGTAGTGTAATCTCAGAGGTGGTATATATAATTAGCGGAGGGTGTGGGGGGGTGCAGCCCCTACAATAGCGAGTTTGAGGTAGAGAATTTTTGGCCTTTAGGGCATTCGACATTTAGACTATTCGGTGTTCTAATATAGACCATACAACAGTTGCAGAATAGAATGTAGAGTTCTGCCTTCATTGAACTCATCAGTTAACTTTGGTGTCTTTGTATAGAAGCACAGCAATTATGTTTGAAAGGGAGAACTTGACTGTGGTGCACTAAACAAGTAGTATTACAGATCCTGATCAGTCATGCATTGAATCCACAATGAACACAAGGAGTCTTGCCTTATGATACACACATCAGGTGCTAGATGATGACACTAAAGCTATCTAGTCTGTCCATTTATTTACTTTAACATACTATTAATCAATTCATCACTATCTTCCTCAGTACCCTTTCTCCCCATTGTATGACTCTTTGCATCCTTTCTGCACCACACAGTCTTGTAGTCTGCTACATGGATCCACAACCATCTCAGTGATGATTGACAAACTACTTTTGCAGATCCCAAATCTCAATGAGGCAAACAGCTACACTGTATTCTGTTCAAATCATATATTTCCACACATTCTTCACTTCTAGCCTACGGTACTCATTTTGTGTTATCAGTTCTTGAATCACTTATCTTTTACATTGGCTGTAATTGTTGCTATAAAAACCTAATACTGGAAGAAATATTGGGATTGATTGGAACAGACTGCTTATTTTGATATTTTATTTATTTTATTTTATATCCACAGCCAGTGTTATTTAGCTCACTCAAATGCAAGATTAGACATATAACTTGGGCATTTCAATCTGTAGTGTGTTTTGTTTTACTTTAGATAGGGAAGTTAATTTAACTCAGAGGAGAGTATTCATTTTGTATATGAGTGCTGGTAAATGTTTCTGCTCTTTCTTGTGTGTATTGGGAGTAGTATTGTATTTGTTAGTTATGTTTATTCCTCTACTTGTATGTGTTGTTTCACTTTCCTTTGTAATCTCAAGAACTGAACTGATGTACAAATGAAGTTTACTTTGAATTTTGTTATAAATGAGATTATGAATGAATACACAATGAGAACCATATTTTTGGAGGGTTAAGAAGCTAGAACCCAAAGTTAAATAAAAAGCCTCCTGACCCCTGAAAAGTTCACAGGGAATACTTATGTATATCTGGTAAATATTTTTATTTAATTATAGCCGACCAGAGTTCTGCTGTGGCAACCCCTAACCGGGAAAAACCGAAAGAAGAACATTTTGATCTCAAAGTTAGTGAAATGTTATGAAAAGACTGATCTGATTCTCGCAAAGGAAACTGCTTTGAAACAATGACTGAGTGTGTGGCTGAGCTAAGAAAGTTATCTGCAGAGTATAATTATGAAAAGATATTATAGTAAGGGTTAAATGGCAGGATTGCCTATTGAATAAATAAAGAATGTGTTCAAGAAGGCTTAGCATCAGAAAATAATCTTACATTTAAAATGCATTCAATATTTCCTAACCAGTGGAAGCAGATAATACAATGTAAAACATTTAAAAGCATGCCACACTATAACTTGTAACATTATGCTAGAACAGAAATGTAATGGGAGTGATCACAAGATTGTGGATTGTAGCACAGATAATGCATACTACAGATGGCTTGGAAACTATTACCAAATGGTAAAAGAGAGATAAGTGGTCTGAAGGCTAACTATATATTTACAAGATAATCTTAACTCACCTTAAAATGTTACAAGTAGGCCAAATCAAAATATACATAGCATACTGCATGTATGCATATGAATATGGGGGTTGCATTAAGCAATATCAATTATTCATAATCACATGGTTATATATCGGATCAGTGCTGACTATATCTCTAATGCATCTGTTAAAGATTTTAGATGATTGCCATTGTTGATGTGGCACATTGTATTTGCAAAAATGAGGAAAAAAAGGGGTTGGGGATGGATGGATGGAATTACTGTAGCTAATGATATAGTACATTTGAATAGAGTACACTGGCTATGTTGCAATAATCATATAGTATCACTTTCATTGTGTAAACACACCACATTTATGCAGTGGACAGAGGAGAATGTCACAATTACAGGTTAGACTCATCATGCATCACCAGAGATGAATCCAGTGACTGGGTATTCTCATGCCTTCTGTCGAGTTCTTCACGGACATATTTATCAAACTCCATATGCTCTTTTTTGGCTACAGATTTCTAGTGCTTGCATTCCTCCTGCTTGTCTCTCTGCTCCAATAATGAATGAAAGTCATAGATCTTAACTTCTTTGCTCAAGAATCAGGAGAAGGCTAAAGTAATGGTGACAAAGGTCCTAGATAAGGGATGTTTTTTAATATTACTGTTTATTATTTATTTTAGCATCAGTCACACAATAGGCAGCACATGTGACTTTAGTGTTGGAATACCATCAGTCTGTGGATTCTATTCCCACTCCATGTAATTTGATTGCTCATACTACAGAATTAGGGGATGATGCATTCTTAAGTATGTCATCTGTCTGATGAGATTGTAAACCAAGGACCCAACTGCTTGAGTTAGAAATAGCTCAGATGGATGTAAAAGATCTTATCCATCCACAACCTCTATTTCCATTTTTGCACATGAGGTTGGGGTGTCACCTTACCTGTGACAATCATCTAGAGCCAAGGTTTACACAGCCAGGTGGCTAGCTCTGCTACTTCCTCCTATTAAAAAGAGTAGGGGTCCATTAATTAACACAGCATAAAACATTATTTATATATTTATATATTTACATATTTACAGAATATAGAGATTTACCAGTACAATAACTGTATTTTCATATACAACATTATAATTATTCTTCCATAATTGACCCCCACTCCTTCTTCCAAAGCCATAACCTAATTTTTCACAATATATCAGCCAAAATCCATTTCTGATTAAACAAAATTTCTTTTAGTCTTTCATTCAAAATAGCTTATATTACATAAAATAAGTTCTTATCTACCCTCCTCACATATTCTTTTTATTTTTAATATCCGTACATAATCACATTCAAATTTATATTGTTTCCTTTATTAATATTCTGAAAATAAATCTTGACGCAATTTTTCCAGAGTTTAACCAGTCTTTCACATTTCAAAAAATGCTCTGTTGTCACTTCTTCCCAACAAAATAAACATACTATTTTGAATTTGTTTTTATATGGCATATTTCCCCTTAGTAGTAACTTATTTATTACCAGTCTCCATTTGAAATCCTGGCACGCTACAATCTTTATAGACCACTTTTTCCATACTTTAATGGCTTTTTATTACTTCTTCTGGTAAATTTAATATGTTATTATACCACATCCTTCTACTCTTCTCTATATAACCAATTTTCATTTTCATATTATTTTTTCCTGATAATTTTAGTTTATTTATTTATATAAAATTTACCTTATCATCTCCCCAATTTTTGTGTACTTATATTTAAATATTTTTTACTATTAATTTCTCATTCTCTTCTTTTACCCAATTTAATACTTTAAAGACATTTAAAGAAATAGAATAAACATCTGGATTCAATAACCACAGCCCCCCTTCATCATTAATCATATACAACACACCTCAACCCCATGTAAAAGAAAACACTAATTTACATATTTTTGGTTCATATAAATATTTGACATATATGCTATTTCCCATTAAAACAGAATTCAACAGGTAAACTTTTTTGAATGCTAATTGTAATTTCTTCACATAAGGCATATTTCTTTCATTTCTTTTAGCAAACCCTTGCATTGCTTCATAACTACATCATTTTCTTAAACTGAATCCCTAACAAAGATAATTAAATCACTGAAAAATACACCCCTCCATTTTTCACAGCAATACACAGACCCTTACTTTGATCTTTATTTGAGGCCATTCTCCCCTCCTTTAAACATCTATTCAGTAAAACCAGTACTTCCTTCATCCATAGTTTACTCTTAGCAACCACTACTATATCATCTGCATATGTCAGATCTACTAGAATGAGCATTTTGTTTTGCACCACATATCTAGCATCTTTAATTTTTATAAGCTACTTTACTCACTACTGCCTTCACTACTAATGCAAACAATATCCCATTCATGGGACATCTTTGTCTTATACTATAATTCATACATATTTCTTTAGTCAGCCACCCACTGTCCTAATTCTAATATTTATTCCATACTTTTCCATAAATAATATCCCACAAAGCATCATGTCCTACTGTATCAAATGGCTTACTAATATCACCTACCATATGTTTCACATCTTCCCTTTTACTTACAATATCATCCACAATTTTTTGAACCACCAATAATAATTTTTGGTGTCCCTTCCCTTTATACCATATATACTTTCTTCCACATGTCCTTCATCCTCAAGTTCATTTTCTCTGTATTATTCTAAATAAAAATAACTATAATATGTATTATTTAATGTGATAGGTATCCAATGCTTATTTCCTTCTTTTCATCTTTCTTTCATATACATTTTAATATTCCACTTCATATCTCTTCATTAACAAACCCTTCTTTCTACCATTCATTCAAAATGTTTACTAAATACTGTTTTTGACAGTCCCTTAATTTCTTGTACATTTCATACCCTAGACTATCTGGATCTGATACTAAATCAACATTTGCTTTCCTAAGTACTTCATCCTATTCATTAACAGTAATTTATTTTTAAAATTCATCCTTAACTTATTCTTGAATGTTTTTACTTTCCATTTTCTCTCTTTTATTTTCCTTATGACTCATATACATATTTTCTACATGCTGTACTACAATACTTATAATTTGCTTTTTTTTTCTTCATACCTTTCCTTTTATATTTTTCATTTCCTTCATTACACTAATATCCTTATTTACTGTTTTACCTAAATATGAAGTCACCTCATCCCTTTTCCCTTGTAAATAATCTATCTGCTTAAACAGTAATGTCTTATTTTTTTACTTCGTTTATATAGTCCCTTTTCCATATCATAATACTCTTTTCCATCCATCTCTAATTCCTCCATGTACATGTTTATACATATTTTCATACTTCACTTTATCTTCCTTACTTATATCATGCTGCTATTGAAAAAAATATATACTTCTTTTTAAATTCAATCCGCCATTCAGACTAGTTTTTATGAAAGCCATTCATGCTTATATTTCTCCATAACTGCAAAGCTTCCCACTCTGCAAATTCATCCCATAATTTCTCATTTATTCTTATTTCCCTTCCTATTTTAATATACTCCCTTTCTTCTGTCACCATCATCCATATTCATTCATGATAAAAAAAAACTGTTACTACTGTGTCACCATCTGCTGCATTCAAGCCTTCTGATTGTACAAAATAATCAATTTCAGATCCAGTTGCCCTCTTCTGTATATTCATTGATTTTTTATTCCACAGTTAACTTACCACATTTTTATCACCTCTTGTATTTTTAACATATTTCTTTCTTTTTATATTTTCAATGTAAAAAACAATGTCCTCTGCAATAATGATTTTCATGTTAACCACCACATAATCTAATATCTGAAGAAACAGATTATCTCTTTCCTTGCCATTTGTATATGCATATAGGTTCATAGGTGTGTACTAGGCTAATGGCCCTGGAGCCTTTACAAGCCTAGCCCAGAGGATTACCTTGGCATCGTGCTGCCCAGCCTTAGTTCCCAGTGCCTCTGTCGAATAGAGCCACTGGAGTGATCCCTGGGGTGAACTTTCTAGTTCCCATCCACTCATCAAGATTTCTCTTGAAGGGGGCCAGTGAGTTGCTCTGCTTAACATGTAAGGGAAGTCTATTCCACAGCATGGGCAGTCTCTGGGTCATGAACCTATCCCTCCAGCATGTTCTGTTGATTGTGGTAATGAGGTTGAGGTCTCTGCAGCATGTGGTGCAGAGGGATTGGGATTTCTTTAGATGCACCATTTTTAACAGAGTTGGATCAGACATGGATTTGTAAGTCAAGCAGAGATCACCTCTAAGTAGGCGATATGAGACAGAGAATAGTTGGAGTTTTTTGAGTCTGTTCATATAGAACAAGTGTTTAAGGCTTAGGATCCTCTTTGTGAGATACTTTTGCATCCTGTTCAGTTATTGCAGGTGTCTAGTGAGGTACATGCCAAATGGGGCATTCTTCTCAATGACTGGCTTAATGAGGGAAGAGTAGAGGGAGACAATGACCTCTTTCTTCCTAGATGTGTCACATAGAAGACTTTCTGACCACAGTGGCAATGTGGTAGTCAAAAGAGAGGTTGCTGCCATCCTGTGTTCCCAGATCTCTTATAATTCCTTCTGTGTTCAGTGGACTACTATTAATGTGGTAATTCATGGGAACCAGGTTTTTCCCAAAAGGGAAAGACAACACATTTTTTGGTATTGAGCTTAAGGCCATGATTCTGACACCAGTCATTGGGCTCAGTGAAGCCTTTCTGTATGATGTCAGCATCACTTGGGGAATTAATAATAGCTCTCAACTTGCAATTGTCTGTGAATTTTGTCAGCCAGAGTCCCTTCATGTTGGCCTTGACTTCAGAGAAGTAGATACCAAACAGGAAAACATATAGTGCTATATTTCTGTACATATTCTTTCCACCTCACATCCACAACAGTTGAACTTTCCACCATTATCAACATTACATCTAATATATATGTTTACTGCTTTCTTTACACAATACAGCCACTGTAGAACAGCATTCACTTCCTAAATTCCATATTATTTTTCCACCCCACAATTGTTCTGTTTGCATTGCAATCATTCTTCAGTTGTCAAGAATTTTACATCTCCTATAACAATAATATCTATATCACATTTAGCATATCATTTCCTGTATCCCTATCCTTCTAACAATATTAATAATACTGTCATATTTATTGAAAGCACTCTAAAATTACTATTGTCCTCCTTTTTAAGTTTAAGGGAAGTATTTTAAATTTCTGTTTCTTATTTTTATTCTTTTCCCAGTTGAATATTTTTCTGAGTTTAGGTGCAACTATTCCTTAAAGCTCAGAATCAGAGTTTTCAATATATTCATTAAGTGAAACTCATCTAAAACTACTCTTTACCTTTATTTTTAATCATTGGAGATATATTTTTAAAACTTCTTTTCCTCATCCTAACCCTAGCAGCTATCAATTTTCTTTTCCAAACATCCTTTACACTCCCTTCCAAACATCTGATTTATCACTTTCAATTTGTTCTTAATTTTCAACACTCTTAGAAATGTTACCTTCATTATCCTGAAATACATTTTACCTAAGTCATCTTTTATTACTTCATCCTCTTTTTTATTAACACATTTTCCCTATTTCCTCTACTTTCTTATTAGTTTCAGATATTGCAATACTTTCTTCATCATCCCGTTCAACACTATATTGCTTATTTCACTTTTGCATATTCTACATTCTTGCTTATACTTATTTATCGTATGACATTCCCCCCACATTAATTACACCGTATTTATTTATTTACACTTATTTATCAGATGATTGAAATCCTATTAAAAAAGGTGTTCAGCTGTCCCATATACCTAATTGTTCCTGTATTACCATCTACACATATAACACTTGGTAAATGCTTTATCACACATTTTTCATATTTTAAAATAACATCCACTTCCCACTCTCACTCCCCCATTCTAAACGCTGCTCTTATATTTAACAGTTTTAGAAAATGATTAACACATAAAAGAAAGATTTATTTTATTTAACATTTGTTTACCGGGAAAGTCCGACGTGGAACAAAGCCAATTTTCAGTGGAATCCCAGGGAGAAATGCTTCAGATGCATGTCTTTGAAATGTGGGAGGAAACCCACACAGATATAGGGAGGACATGCAGACTCCAAACAGAAGGCACCCCAGTAGAGAATTGAACTGGAGAACCTCTTGCTGTGAGGCAATAACACAACCACTGCACAACTGTTCCATCCACTTACCTACTCATATTATAAATAAGTATAAGATCATTTTAAACAACTTTTAACACAGTTTTATCAGTATGAAATTTAAAACACTTTTATTTAATTGTGTCCTTTGTCCCGAAAATACAAACTCATTCCCTGGGTAACTTTCCTTCTCTTTTTCACAGTTAAAAGTTATCTGTCATTAAGTTTTCAGTCCAATGTGTTAAGTCACAATATGTCTCTTTCTTCAAATGAAACAAGGATCTAATGACATTTGCTTTAAAATGCAAAGGAAACAGTAAATTATCACATACAAAATATCTATTATTTCTTTTTTCTTATCCAAACAACTAACCATTTTTAATAAAGTTTACTGTACCTTTTGTTCTTCCAACTGGATCAGCATATCATTTTCCAGATTTCACCCCACCTATAACCTTATA